>NW_026556669.1:0-32987 GCF_029017545.1 Prosopis cineraria
AAACACTAGCCACAGTCGCTAGTGACTGGGCTTACCGGCTACGACAGCCATTGGACTTCCATCACTAAAGCCTCTAACTTGCCAGCTTGACCACTGTCACTAGTGGCTAGAGAATTATGACAAACTTAATTTCTCCAAAGGTGGCTAAAGGTAGGTGTAGAAACTAAGACCTTTTAGTTCACCAAAAAATTTATGACCACTACAGCCACTCAACCCATTCAATCATATAATGCATAAAATTATATATATAATAAACCTTGTTCCAACCTATTTGATTATTACCGTTACTTGTTAATTGCGTAATTTTAGTTATTAATACCTTAACAAGACTTGTTAATTACTTAACTTTCCTTATTAACCCCATGACTCTTGTAACAGAAATATATTACTTGTTAATCACGTAACTATACTTGTTAATATTTTAATAGGACTTGTTAATTACTTAACTCTCCTTGTTAGGTTCGTGACTCCCACAAAGAACTATTTACTTGTTAATCACGTAACTATCATTGTTAATACCTTAATATGACTTGTTAATTACTTAAATCTACTTGTCAAATCCATGACTCCTTCAACTGAGCTACATTACTTGTTAATCACGTAACTTTACTTGTTAATTACACAACAATACTTATTAATTGCATAGCTTGACTTGTTAATACCATAACAAGACTTGTTTAACTGTTGTTTCGAACAAACAACTAAATTACTTGTTAATTGCATAACTTTACTTGTTAATTCCTCAATAAACTTTTTAATTATCTATTTTCACTTGTTAAATGAATATATAATTTACATAAAAAATTGAGTTTGTCATATAACGAAAGTGATGACAGTCGAGTCTCCCTTATCAGTATTAAGCATACTTGTTAAAATATATTTGGCTTTAATTGTATAATATTTTTGAAACCTCTAGTTTGATGAATACTGATAAGGGAGACTCAATTGTCATCACTTTTGTTATCTGACAAACTCAATTTTTTATGTAAATTATATATTCATTTAACAAGTAACAATAGATGATTAAAAAGTATTGTTGAGGAATTAACAAGTAAAGTTATGCAATTAACACGTAATTTAGTTGCTTTTTCAAAACAACAGTTAAACAAGTCTTGTTATGGTTTTAACAAGTCAAGCTATGCAATTAACAAGTATTGTTGCGTAATTAACAAGTAATGCAGTTCAGTTGAAGGAGTCATGGATTTGACAAGTAAATTTAAGTAATTAAGAAGTCTTATTAAGGTATTAACAATGATAGTTATGCGATTAACAAGTAATGTAGTTCCATTATAGGAGTCACAAATTTAATAAGGAGAGTTAGATAATTGACAAATCCTGTTAAAATATTAACAAGTATAGTTGCACGATTAATAAGTAATATATTTCTGTTGCAGGAGTCGTGGGGTTAACAAGAAAAGTTAAGTAATTACAAGTCTTGTTAAGTTATTAACAAGTAAAATTACGCAATTGACAAGTAACATAATAATCAAGTGGTTTGGAAACAAGGTTTATTATATATATAATTTTATGCATTATATGATTAAATGGGTTGAGTGGCCTAATGGTCTACAACTTTTTAGTGAACTAAGGAGTCTTAGGTTCTACACCCATCTTGGCCACCTTTGGAGAAATTAATTCTCTATAATTCTTCAGCCACCGTCGATAGTGGTCCATGCGATGACCAGAGCTCTAGCGACGGTGGTCCAACCAACGGCCGGAGCTTCGACGACAGAGATCCAGTAGCTGCCATTGCCGGTGAAGCTCCAGTTACCAACGACAGTGGATGGTGGTTTTTTTTAATATGTGAATTGAGGGTATTTTGGTCCTTTTCACTTTCAACTTATTTTCAATTTAGTCCCATAGAACTAAACTGATATTTCAAAAATCTTTGAGAGCCACCTGAAGATAAGTTGCTTCTTTGGTCTTTAAATGAAATTCTCCCTAAAAACAAACTGATACAATGGAAATTATCTAAAAAATGTGGCCTGCGAATGGCACAGAAGGATGAGTCCCTTAGTAAGCATATGTAATTGCACCGCAGCATGCACCTACTATCATGATAGCACTTCAAACTTTTGAAGTACATCGTTTCGCCATCCGATGTCCGATTGGAGTGATTCAAGTGTCCACACGAAGCTCTTTGAGTCCTTTAGCTAACGGCACTAGTATCGCATTCAAATAATCATCTGTTAAAAAAGATGGACACTCAAATCCAAAATGGTTTGTTTGCACCTCAAAATACTTTCAAGGGTGTCCAAAACACACTACCAAATACCATTAGCTTTGAAACCACTTTGATAACCTCAAATGGACCACACACAACATGACAAATCAATCATATCACACAAATAAGCATTCATACTCAAAATGATCACTAAATTTCCAATTTATCAGAACACAAAAGGGTGGATAAAACTTAACACATATATCATTTTAGTCATTTTGACATATAAATCATTCAATATATCATTTGTAATTGTATCTTGGCTAAGCACACTCATTTAAGCACAATAACATCAATCTTGGGCCAAGATATGCACACTTCACATATTTTTATATAAGTGATAACAAAACAATGAAATGCTCCTAAGTTGGCATTATATTATAGCATATTCATTACAAACCCAAAAAGAGGAAAGGGAAGAGATATACAACAATACTCTTCATTCTTCAGTCACCCCTTCCTTCCCCTTACCCCTACCGAAGCCCTCACCTGTAAAATATAACCATAGGTAAGATAAATATCTCAGTAACATAATAATTCACTATTATTAATTAACATGTACAACTATATGGGAGTAAAATTGTTAAGAATTAAAACACACTTTTAGCATACTCTATAATTCCTTTCTATAAACAAAAATTATTTACCACTAGCATGATCATTTTACTATCTGAGCCTCCATATCACCCCGACTGAAACCATAAGCTCTTGAACCAAGTGCACATTTGTAATGGTCTGAGCTCACCTTCTATGGTAGGATCACCCAGCCAAAGGTATCCTGTCCTACTTCTGAACTATGGTCTCCTTTATCGCACACGAATCACGGTGTTATTACTATGACATATCATCACTAATGCTAAAGAGCATCACTCTTCAATGCCATATCCCACATGGATACTAAGAAGAAAATCTCTAACACCGTGCCTCACTAGACATAAAGGAGATACATGTCATATGGACTTTCACTACTCCTTCCTATAGATGAACTCCCAACCCCTAACATGATCATGCTTATTTTTACAACACATTTCACACATTTATAAAAAAATCACTATCCTTTTCACATAAAGACTAAAAAATATTTATCATTTTGAAAGTAGTTTCTAATGCCTAAGAAAATTATCTTTCGCAACATGCCAAGCTTTCAAAATACATGTAAATAAATATGTTTATCTATTCACAAACGGTTAAGCAATATAATTAATTAGTGTAAATTATTCTATTACCTCAACCTTTTATCACACAAAAGGATTATTGTGGCTCAACGTTAGCTCCACACATTCTATATGCACAATAAAGCTCGAGTAACACTCAATCTACACAATCAAGTGACAATTGTCAATTATTACTCTAGATAACCCCAAATTTTCTACGTTCTAAGTATCCACAATACTCAAATTCCTTATCTAACAATATCAACCATTTTCAAACACTTTAATCATCCTATTAAATATCCCAACATATCAAAATCACCATCCAACTATCTACATTGTCCAAAAGTTCTTAAATTATGCCTAGGGTTCGTCCAAACCCTCAACAAAAATTTTAAATTACCATAAAACTCATATAAACCTAGGATTAAAGGCTTGATTTAACTCCCCAAGACCTTAAATAAGTCAACGGATTTGGTTTAAACCCAAGAAAATTGAGATCAAAGCCTCCATTACCCTAAAAATTAGAATTTTTGCATAATAAGGGAGAAGAGGGAATGTGGAACTTATCCAATGATGATTCAAGCTCTAAATATTTCAAAATGGTGTAGAGATTGTACCCTAGTAGACATCGATCATTTCCCATTGCCTCTTCACGATTTTCCTTATCCCACTTCTAATTTTGGGTTTGTTTTTGAGAACTGATAAGTGTAAATTTTGCACGTGCACCACGGTGTATTGACATGTCCACTATGTCATATGGTAGAGAGAGTTCCTTATTAATTTAAACACTCCTCCACGCCATGACCCGCTCAAACTTTGATATAGCCTTCTTCTAAGGCTGTCCAAGGATCCAAAATTATATTAGCCTCTCGTAAATATCATTAATTAATAATTTATTTAATTTAACCAAAATACCCTTGAAAACAGTGATAATTTCTAATTTAGAAAATTAGGATGTTACAGAATTCACCTGTTGGGAGAAGTAGTGAAAAACCGTATAGCATATTCTCTTTAGTACCTGACAAGATGCAGTGTTGGAGATTTAGACTCCTTAGTATTGATGTGATGTAATGTTAGAGTCAACAACACTCCATTGTTTATATTGGGGAACCATAGTTTGGAAGTAAGACATAACACTTTTAATTGGGTGATTTTACCACTGAAGGTAAGCTTAGAACCGATAAGCATGTATGTTGGTTTGAGGCGAGCCTATAATTTCAAGTTTAGGTGTTTTGGAGATTTGGATAGTGGTGGTAATGCTATATGTTATTAGTGGTGAATTGATAAGAAAATGGTATATAAAGGTGGTGATCAATATAATCTTGCTTAAATGAAACATATGTTATATGCTATGTTTAATTGTATATTATGCTATACTTGCTTATAGTTGCATGTGACAATTAGTAGTAGAGAGTTATTTTGTTACTAAGATTATTATCTCATCCTTGTGATTACATTTTTACAGGCCATAATGGTGAGCCAGACAAAAGGAAAGAGTTAGGACCAGCTTAGAGTTCTTAAAGTCGTGTGAAAGCAAAGTTTGTGTAATGAACCTAATCTTTTATGGATAATGTGAAAATAAGTTGCCATAAAGTTTGCATGCATGTTAAAGTTGTGATTTGTTGACAATTATGATGATTTTTTAAATCTTAGCCCATATGTGTAAATATGTGGTGCAATGATTAACAGGGGCCAAGATTTAGTTGCGAACATGTTGAGAATATGTTTGTGGTGAATATGTGATGAATGAATTAGGTTTTAGCCTAAAGACCTTATTGGGGCAATATTTTAAGGAAGTTTGTATTTATGAAAATGGGCTGTTGATTGGCCAAATCTTGATTTATGTGTATATATGATATAAAATGTGGTCAATCAAGTGTATTAGGTTTTTTTAGACGTAGTTCAAGGCCTAGAATGGTCTAATGAGATAATGTGAGTGATTTGAGTGCTTGGGTGTGTAAAATTTTTTTAAAAAAGTAGCTTTTTGCACCTCGAGTATCCAAATTCTGATGGGACCATTAGATTGTGTCCAAACTTATCTCATTAGTTAGTTTATAAAATAAGATTCGTATGGGCGCTTAAATCACTCTAATTAGAGTCATATGTGAAAATGGCTCACATCAAAAGTTCACCCTACAAATTATCATATGACAATTGCAAAAATTATCACGTGCGCCGCAACACATTGTGCACCACACCACGCTACATGGTACAAACAGGGTCAGCTTGTGGCTCTATGCACATGTGAGTTTTTCACTTTAATTCTTTGTTTTGAAAGTATACATGGACTCTAATGAATGCCTAGGCTATTTTTTCATTATGCTATGCTCTATTTTGTATTGAATTAGTTGAGAAATTTGATGATTTTCAAAACAAGTTTTAATCCTAAACTTTCCTAAAAAAGTATCTGAATACAGTTTGATTTGAGCATATAATGATTATGTTAATTCTCTCTTTATATCACGTTGATATAAGAGGAGGGTTACAATTTGCACTTAGCATTATAGTGGGCTACTGAAAATTCCTACAAATTATTTGTTTATGTCAAAGGATAATAATTGCAAGTAAGTGGGTCTTATATTATGATATATATTATTTTGATACACTCAATTAATTAAAGATCAAGAAAATATTAACCAATTAATTTTTCTATCAGTAATAACTATTAAGTAATTAATTATTTATAAAACATTTACCTCGTTATCATCCATAAATATACTAGGAAGGATGGGAATGGTTATACTGGGAACGACAACTTTTTAATTTCCAACCGTTATGGTCATGGCCATCAAGTATGATTTCATCAACCTCTTTTTAATTCAATAAAATTCTTTATTATTTATCTATTTCTTAGTCAATAACTATTTAAGTTTATATTAATATTTTTTAATTTAATTAAACTTGAAACATTATAATTAATATCGTATGTACAGGATTAGTTCCAACTGATACGTAAATTAGTTGATTAAAAGAATCTGAATCTTAACATTAAAAGTTCATAGTAAAAATAGTTGATATTTTTAAAATTACATTGTTATATTATGATTATGACTTTCAAATGTATTAGAACAAGTTTATTATTTTATTTTTAAAGTTAGTATTATGCAGAATTCATCTTACTTTTATATAACTATATTTATGCCCTGTGATCGCACAGACGTTCATCAACATCGCATGAAAAGATCTAATATATCTTAATTTTTCATAGCATACAGGTTCAAGAATAGTGGGAGGAAGGCATTTGATGTCCAATTCATAGAGAAAGAGAAAACATAAAGACACTTGTAAATATTAAGCTTTCAAAACTATCAAAAAAATCCTTCTCGTACAGCCATGACCAAAACCTCAAGTGTCCTGCAAGTCTTCACCGAAATTCTCTTGCCACTTGATAAAAGTATCTTTCAAGTATGCTAAAGAGATATCTTTACACCATACCAAAGAGAACTAGTTGTTTCAATTCCAAGATAAAGTGGATAAAAAAACCAAGAGCACTTATATCTAAAACCAATAATTTAAACTAAATCCGAACCTGTCCAAAAAAAGTTAGGGCTAGGGTTGACTATATAGACTTTTTTAAAAGAGTATGATATTTTAAGCTTGATCTGAATAAGCCAGCCAAAATTGAGGCTGACCCAAATAAGCTTAGTCGCTGAAATTTCTAGCTTTATATATATATATATATATATATAGATTTGGTAATTTTGGCCAAACCCAACAGGTTAGCTCGAATCAGACCAGAAAAAATTAGGGCTGAGTTTGAATATATAGGCTTTTTTAAGAAGTTAGAATACTTTAAATTTAATCTGAATAAGCCCGACCTGAATTGAGTTCCATCCAAATATGCTCGACCTGCTCAAATTATTGGTTCTACCCATATCAGTAGTCACGTACCTTCGACAGCGCAAACATACATAATCTAAACCAATAGAATGCTCAGATAGATTCAAGAGCGGTGGGAGAAAGGTATTTAATGTCCGGTTTACGAGGAGAAACAGAAACAAAAAGACACCTAAATATTTAAGTTTTTTAAAATGTTAAAAAACAAAAGAAAAGGAGAACCATCAAATGTTTGATTGATTTGTTAGTGGAGCTAAACTCATCCAGAATAAGAAAATGAATCAACCACATCTGTAATAATGCAAAAAGCATAACGAAAGCTTATAGGCCATTGCATACATTTACAATTATGTTCCGAAGCATTGAGAGGAAGAGAATGCAAAGACACATTCAGAAGCAATGCGAGAGAGGCATCTAATTAATGTTCAGTTCATGGAGATAAAGTAAAACAAAAAAAGAATTTAAAAACCTTAAATGCTTTGAACTATTGAAAAAAGAAAAGAAGAGTAATGACATACCTAACCATTTTCTTACCAGACCAAAATTCATCACCTGTAGTTAGAAAAATTTATATATGGTGGCAAGATTTGACAAAAGGATATCTTAAGTTGCACGGTAAGAAAAAGGTAGTAGTATAAAAAGTGAACAAAGTTAATTTCACCAAAGCAACAATAGAAACATTTGAGATTAGGCAATTCAAATTAGCATAGAGGGAAAAATCATGTGGCTTCAGAAAAGAATAGAAGAACATATAAGAGATTTTTCAATACATTCTGCACAATGCATTCTGCTCTGCATTGTACCAAAAGTATAATGCAGGATGCAATTTGCACAATGCACATTAATAATAGAAAGCTAGAAATCCCAACAAATATACAGCTAATGTTATAATTTTTAGCCAGAACTTTCAAAGTATAAAATTAGTTATCTTCTTCATAATCATCCCAACACCAATTGAATGGCTAAACTATATGTCATAGACAGGGGGAAAACATTTTTAAAAGAAAAATTGACTTCCACCTAATGTACTATACAATTAGGAACACCAGAAAACCTCATATACTAACTATACACTACCAATCAAATAAGCTAAAGAAACTGCAGATAAATGGGACCCTCCACTATTATACCAAAAGAATCCTTCTATAGGATATAAACTATAATTTAAATGTTCGATGAAACTTCATCAATGAATCTAAATGCTGTTAACCAATTATCAATTATAAAGCAACGAACAACTCCACCAATGGTGCAGAACATCACCCAATGTCATTTGAAGTTTTCAAATTACAAAACACAAATATGAAGTGATACCCGCAAATATTATTATAAACCAACCTCAAAAATAGTATTATTGTAAACAAAATATTATCATCAAATTCAAAACTCAGAACCACTCCTGTACGCAAGAGAAAAATGAATGGAAAAATAAAATAAGCCATCAAAATAATAAAAGAATCTCAAATTACAAAATTACAAATTTTCTTGCAAAGCTGTTAAAGTTAAACTCAAGAATGACAACTCAAACAATCATAATAGTTCAATAATATGATAATAAAGAAGGCAGATGATGACCATTTCGATGACAAGCTTAGTCTTCATGATAAGGACTTCATCCCCTCGACAGCAGCAGACATCCTTAAGGTGACAGTATTTAGCTTCTACAGTTAACATTGTCGAAATCAAAAATGGAGAATACAATACGATATCATTTTTTTGCAAGGAAGAGTAGTGAATATCTTTTCAAAGAGAAAATGTGAATGTGCGTGCTTTACAAGGAGAAATTATAGAAACCTCTTACAATATTAGTTTGGAATGAAACCCCTCCATCGCCTCCTCCGAGCACATCATCAGTCGGCAATTTCACTTGTGCGTCCTTCAACTCACGGTTAACTGTTATGAGTCCCAGAAGCCTCATCCTTCGATTGAGAAATTGAAATGTGCCCTTCAGTGGTGCCTCGAATAAAGTGGATCCAAAATCTGTTAGGTTGATATATTCTCTGTCTATTCCAACCCGTGCTCGCATTGCGCCTGAAAATCTTCATCTTCTACCTCTCATCGATCATCCTCTCCCATGCTTCTTCTTCCTTATTGAGATTGGGGGAAAGATGAAGCCATCTGAAGGGGAACAAGATGAAATCTTCGACGGGAGAAAGAGGACGGAGAAAAAATTTGAAAGACAGAAGATTTCAAAATAAAAAGAAGAAATGAAGAATGAGGTATAAGGCGGCAAATGATCTTCAGCCCGTAAGATCCTCCACTCACACTCAAACAAAATGGAATAGAAGTGGGAGTGTTTGAATGGACTGTTTTCTTTAAAGATGTAATGAGCAAATAATAAACAAAAAAAAAAATTGATAATAAATAGATAGAAAATGAAAAAAAAAATTTATACCAACCAATAAAATTAGGGTGAGTTTCTTTCTTTTATTTTTTTTTTCTACTATCTCTCCACAATAAATCTGAACCATTCAAATTAAATTTATATTTTTAAAATTATTAAATTTAAATTTTTAAATTCAATTTAATGACTTAGATCTGTGATGGCTTCTCTCCTGCTCAAGTTTTTAGAAGGGAAAATCTAACTCCAATAAAATTAAAGCATCAAATTGTTACTGTTATTTTACTGTAGAATTAACAGTAACAAAGATTAAACCTCCTCCTTTCTAATTTGCGTTAGATTGGCACTGTAGCGCAAATGCTTTTTGTTGTTTTTTATAAATTAAAATTATTTTTAAAAAATAACTTTTAATAATCTAAATTAAAAATAAAAATTTATATTTCATGTTTTAGTTTTTTAAAATTTAAATTGTACTCCCTCATTTAAAAATATAAAGCATTTTTTAGGAGTTAGAAGTTAGATGTTAAAAAATATAAATTTTTTAGTGTTTTAATATATAATTAATGTATTTCTTTTTAAATGCTCACAATAAATAAATCACTCTGTATGTATTTTAAAATAAAATATCTTATTAAATATAAGTATATGTATAAAAATGGTATTAGTTTGAAGATAATTAATTATTTTATTAGGGGCAAAATTCGGTTAAAAATAAATTATATTTTTTTAAATAAAATTTTAGTAATATTTTTTATATTATTTGAAAATAAAATAAACTATTATTTATATTTATTTATTCTAATAACTAAAAAAATTCTAATATTATACTAGAAATAAAAAATATAATTAATAGAAGTTATTAAAGAAATAAAAAACTATAGTTGTTTTTTTGCATCTTTTTAAAAAATTAATAAAATTCAACTTTCACTCTTCTCTTTTGTTTCTCTTAAATAATGTGGATTAATGTTTTCATGCATGGGAATAAAATCTAGCTTTACAAAAGGCAAGATGTCTAAATTGTGCAATGCACGTTCCATTAACATTATAGTAAGTCACCATTAATTCTTATTTATTTTTAAAATTAATTTATTTATGTCAAAGGATCAATAATAATTGCAATCATAAATAAGGGAATCTTATATTTCAATTTATATTATTTTATTTTCAAAGGTAGTATTATTCAGAATTCATCTTACTTTTTATATAATGTCTAAGTCATGCAATGCACGTTTAATTTGCATTATAGTGAGTTACTATTAATTCTTATTTATTTTTTAAAGTAATTTATTTATGTCAAAGGATCGATAATAACTACAACGATAAGTAAGTGAATATTATATTTTAATTTATAGTCTTTTGATTAAGGTTCTCAAACTTGCTGATTTAAGTAAATTTGTGATAGAAATATAAATTTAAGTTGTAAATTCAGATAATAAACATATAAAAGTTTACCTCTATTAATAAATAATCATTAAAAGTATATGATTAAATAATTAAAATATAAAATATGATCATAATTTAATTTAAATATTTTTTAAATATAAATTATTGAAATTAAATCCATCTATATGAATAGATTATCATACTCAATGTAAAAATTTTAAAATAGGACAACTTATTTTTGGTATTTTTTTATTAATATTAGTTCTTTTTTTTACTTATATTTTTCTTTGAATTGTATATATATTTAGCATGCTCAACTTGATAAAAAGTCAATAAATTTAGTAAATTTAATTGAGTTTATATCTAATTTAAATTTATAAGTAAGCTAACATGATTTTATAAGTTAGAAATATAAAAATAATAAACTCAGAGAGTAAACTCATAAATTAATCGAATTTGTATTTAATTCGAGTTTATAAAAGAGTTGATATAATTTTATAAGTTAGAAACGTAAAAACAATAAACTCAATCAACAAGTCAACTCAAAAATTTAACAATAATACTTTTGATAAACTAAATTAATTAAAGATCAAGAAAATATTAATTTTTAATAGTAATAGCTATTAATTAAGTAATTAATTATCATGGTAGACACTATTCTATTATAATAAGCATTTTAAATGTTGAGTATTGGGATAATCACCATTTGTGGGAATGAATAGTTTGAAAACATAGTGTTACATTATGACTTTCAAATGTATTATAACAAGTTTATTGTTTTCATTAGAATTTTAAAAGAGAGTAACATTCACGTTGTAACATAAATTGTGACCAAAACATCTATTATTCTTTAATTGGACGTGTTTAATTTTTTAAAAAAATTAACGTTCGTTTATTTTTTTAACCTTAAAGTTTTATATGTATGTTAATAAATCTTCATTTTGTCTAGCAAGAAAATATTATTACTTAAATTGGAATTTTTAAATATTTTTATTTATATTATTTCTTTCAATTTTCTTACGTCAAACAAGCATGTGATCCGATCTACATTTTTAAATCCGCAAAAAATTATTTCATAAATTCATAATTTTTTTGGTCAATTCATAATTTATATCGAATGTACATTTTAAAGACAACCAACGTTCCATCACAAGAATGTGTAATTAATATATTATGTCTTAGTAACAATTAGTATACTCAAATTAGTAATTTACAATTTACATAGACTAATTCTCTCAGATTTAAGATATAATTATAAACAATTTTGATGAAAGAAATTTGTGCAATAATTTTTCTTAAAGATACGCTGTAAATACGAAATTGAAATAATAAATTTAACTATGTGAAATATATTACAAATACTAAAAAAAATATACAATTCACATGTTCCACATCAGCATTAACATTCATGAGTTTCTTTGACAAAGGAATATTAATATTTTTGTTCAAATATTCTAAATCTAAATGTTGATAACTAAAATATTTCATTCAATTGTTGCATGTACATATTAGTGTTTAGTCCTGTGAGAAATACGATTAAATTTTGAATATTCCCATTTTCCATTTCAGAAATTTTTTTAAAAAATTTGTTCACTCAATAGATTCATTTCCATATTTTGTGCACTCATATAAGCTATTACTTTGTGTTGTCTTGGAGATGTTGCTATCATCTATGCAATCAAGTTTATATTGAGTATTGACCGATAATTTTAGAAGTAATTTATATCTCTCACAGAATTTTGATATTTTTAATCCTTTTTTGTTCTGGCTCATTTGATTCATCTTCTAACTGCCAACATGGAGAAAGTTGTAAATTTCGTCACATGCTGCCACAACAGCAAAAACAAATTACCACTACTTTAGTATTGCTTACTATATGATTTATTTCCACTCTTAAATTTTAATACATGTCAAACCTAGACTTCATTTTGCCTAACATTAGAACATTTTTACTTAAATTATAAATGTTATTATCTATATTAATTTTGTCTCTTTGCTTTAAAAAAAAAATTTTGGTGATTTGTGAGTGGAGAAGATCACGCACACGAATTAACATACATCATATAGAAATCACTCTTGGGAAGAGAATTGATCGAATCATCGACGTCAATGATGAATTATTGCGAGTGGAAGCGTGTGGCCTTGATGATTCTTGTTAATTTAGCTCTGGCTGTTGTACATTTGCTTCAGAATAAAGTTCTTAATTAGTAAAGGAATGAGCTTCTTGACCATCATAACATATCGACAGTTAGTTTCAGCCTTTTTCTTGTCACCTATTGCATTTTTCTACGAGACACTACTACAAAATATATGTACCAGAGTGGACCTTTAGAAGCTTTTTTAAAATAAATGTTCCTATATATTGAGGCAGAATATACTGGAATATTTTTTCTAACAAACGCTCCCGTAATAGAGGTCTTTCAAAGCACTCTTAAAAATGAGAGTGCTAGATACAAGAGTGCTTTGAAAGTACTTCTGGAGACAAAAAATAAATGTACTTATAAAGTTATTTTGTAGCAGTGAGAGGTAAAAACTATATATATACTTCATTAACCATATTTCATTTTAGTGCATGTAGAACTAGATGATGAGATCCATGTATCGCACACATGTAATACTACTCATGATCACTTATAAATAATATACAATTTTAAATATTTTCAAAGAGACACTTCCTCCGTCCTAGTTTATAGAATAATATTATAGGAAATTTGGTGTTCTAAAATGCAAGGTTTCATTATATATATATATATATATATATATTGTAATATTTCCCTTTCCTCCTTATTAAATTTGCTCTCTTTTTAGTATTTTTCAAATATTAAATGAAGAATATTTTTTAAATTTTATATTTTTGTTTCAAGAAAATAAAATTATAAAGTATATTTAATAAGTTTTATAATTGGTAGACATAATTTTGTTTAAAATTGTCTTTATAACCTGAGATGAAGGAGTAATACCTTATCAAATAAGATCTCAATACTTCATTTTCTAAATTGATGCTATATATAGATAGTCAATGTGGATTTTGTTATTAGAAATTAATTGGTTGGTATTGTTCCATCCGTTAAAAAATATAAGACATTTTTTGAGCATTTATATGTTAAAAAATATAAGGTATTTTTAATATTTTATAATATAATCATTGCATTTTTTCCCTCAAAGAGTACTCTAAATGAATAATTCATATATTCTATATTTATTTTAAAGTGAAACACTCTATTAAATAAGGGTAAATATGAAAAGATGGTGTTTGTTTGAAGACAAGCAACTATTTTATTGAGCAGTGATATTTAATTAAAAACAGCTTACATTTTTTAATAGAGGAAGTAATAAATAAAAAAAATTTAAATAGACATACTTTTAAATTTCCACTACTCATTCTTTAAGTAGATATACTTTTTGACCTTATTTATAATTTGACAAAAGAGGTTAAAGGTCCGTTTGGAAATTCAACATCTCACTTTTGGGAAGTACTTTCTAGCTTTTATATCCTAGAAGTTGTTTGGATATACTTTTTTGTTTAAAAGAATTTTGTTGAAACTACATCCAAATAAGCTTAAAAGTGAATTTAGCCAACTCAAATATTTGGAGCTTTTAAGATGTACATTTGAAATGCAAGGCAAAATTGTTGGTAACACATCACATAATTTTGACTGCTTAGCACTTGAAGACAAATGCATATTGTTCTAATCTTCTCTCTTTTTCATGAAAAATACAATATCTTGTAAATGACTCTAAGAGGAGGGTGAATTTGGCTAATTAAAAAATTAGAGCAAATTTGTAGAAAGAAGTAGAGAAGTTTAAGAATGAAATCACCAAATACAAGAGATAGGAGAGAAAAGCTTTGCACAAATGATTTATCCTAATTTGACTCCTACCACTTGAGTCTACTTTCAATCCCTATAAATCTCTTGAAATTTTCAACTATATTACTAAGATTAAACTAGGTCTTAGTTGCCTCTGTATATTAGCAAACTTTTTAATAAGTCTGAATCTCTCCCCCTCAAAAAGGTGCCGAAACCCCGAGCTTAAGTTCCTTTATTTGATGAAGTAAAACAGGGATAAACAGAGTAAGTTCAAAAAATGAACTACTTCTATTAGAAACTCTTTCTAAGAGTGAATATATAATCATGAAGCTCACAGACAATAAATGTTTCTTAAAAAGTTGGTAAAAATGAATGCACAAATAATGATAGAGTTTCGTTCTTGTTAGCTCTACTGTTCTCTAACTTCAATCCTCATAAATGATTCTATTTATAGTTGAGAGACATAAATAATTTATTAGACTTATAAATCTTTTTGTTCGAAGTCAATTATGCTTTGTCTTCTTCTTTACTCTAAGTTTTCCTAGATAATTGAGCTTATTTGAGTTTCTTCAGTAGTTGAAGCAATGTAACAATACTTTATAGTAGAGGCTTCTCTTTATGCAACATAATAGCTATAAACACTAAATGCTCTAACATAATTAGGTGAAGTTTATATACCAATGTAACAATATAGCAAAGGTGTTATAAATCAGGAAAATAGAGACATAGAGCTTGATCCAAGTAATAATTGTGTTTAGATAGACTCTAGAAAGATTATAAAGTGAACATAATTGATTGCAAATGAAAAGAATAGCTAAGAAAAGATTTTCAAAGAGTTTAAGATTTGAACATAAAAAAAAGAGCATGAAGAAGTAATATAGTACTGATACAGTGGAGAAGAAAGACACAACACATAGACAAATAGCACAAGTGTTACTTTGATAGTACCGGATTTAAGTTTCTTAATAAAATTTGAAGATCTTTATCATTTTTTAGGAAATAAAGTGATTTTCACAAGAAGAAAGGCAGCACAAGTGTTAGAAGAAATAGCACAGGTGTTAAAACATTTAAGATAGAGACCCTGGGGGTCAAGTTTAAAAGAAGTGCCGATGCTATGTCTCTAGCACAGGTGTTAAGAGAGAAACTTGAAACACAACACCGGTGCTAATTAGTTAGCACAGGTGTTAACTCATCTCAGAGAAAGGAACCATTACAGAAACTGGATAACAATACAATGTTATACAAGAAGTACCAATGCTAATCAAGAAGAGAGTGAATGAGATAAAGTTTTTTAGGAAAGCAACAAGGGTAGCATCGGTGTTAAAACACTAGTACCGATGTTAAAAGAACATGGATTAAGACTGAAAGAGAAGAAATGAAGAAAAAAGATAAGTAGTACCAGTGCTAAAGGCACAACACTGGTGCTAAAGATACTTAAGCAAAAACTAAGTTCCAGAAAGTAATTTTTAATATTGGGTCCAATTGGAAATCTTACACAAGGATACTTAAGTATTCAAAAGACTTATAGTTAAGTCAAATACTTAATTAAGAGGATGAGGTATTGGAAAATATTTTAGGCTACACAATTTAGGATCCATAACCTACCTCTTAAGTTAGTTTTTAGCCAATTTAATCCTATAAAACACAATCTTCTCTTTATTTTGTAATAATCAAAACTAGGGTTCAACATTTCTCCCCTTTTTTAATGATGATAAAACTAAGATGCAATTCAGTAGTCCTAGAGAGACAACGGTCTCTCCTTAAATAGAAACAATAATCCAAGGTAATGATAGAAACAGAGATATGCAAAAGTAATGCACTTGAGTGTGTATAAGAAAGAGATATTTATAGGAGTTAATTTAAATAATATAAAGATAGAACATTCAATATAGAAATAAACACATTGTTCAATCTTTGAAGATGGTCCTAAAGATATCTACTAACTCATGAAATTTATCGGTAGTAGGAGATGAAGGATGGGGAGTTTAAGGCTGAGATGTCTGAGGCTTATTAGACTTAGATGAAGGCTAAGGCTTAGACGTCTTAAGTTCAAAATTCTCAAGGTCCTTCACAACCTTAGGTCTGAATTTGCTAGGTCTAGACGAAGTACTCCTCTTTCTTATCACAACAAGTTTACCCTTATGCTTGCCACTTCCTTAATCCTCAGCCACTTCCTCTGAGCCCTTTTGTTATATATCCCTTTCCTCTATAACTTGGCCCTTTTCTGTATTAACTTTTACATCCTGTCTCTTCTCCCCCTTTTTGTTATCAGCAGGGGGTATAGATAACTTGACAAGAACAAACAAGTTGGGTGAAGGAGAATAAGTAGAGCTAGGACCATTATCATCCCAAACTAGCCAAGGACTGAATTTCCTTGAAGGCTTGAACACATCCCTCGATTCTAAAATAGCAATAAGAGGTGTAGGGGAAAGCACAAAGTCAAGATTCCTCTTAATCAAGTCCTTGAATGTCTTGATATAGTTGATGCCAAAGAAGAAACAAGTAGAAGGAGGAGATTTCTTGGTAGACTCTTGCTCCTCTTCATCATCTGATATCTCAATGTACTCTTTGGCAACCTTGGCTACTACCAATACAAGCTCATTATTTTCTGGTGGATTAGACTCTACCTCTTCTAAGTTGTCTTCAAACATGGCTCTGAGCTCTGAATTAGTAGAGGAGATTGGCCCAACTTTGAGATTGCCAATCTTTAAAAGGATTTGCAGATCACTGTCTACTTTTACTTCTGTAGCTTTCTTCTCTCTCTGAATACTAGTGGAAGTCTTTAAGGTGTGTATTGAGATATGATCTTCAAAGGGTTCTTGTAACACCCTAACTTTATTAACTAAAAACTTAACCAAATACCATGATAATAAAAAGATTTCAACTAATAAAAATAATTACCATGGTATAAAGATTTAAAATCAATTCACAAATTTATTTTGAAAAGATGATCATGGCAGAAAAGAGTTAATCTATATTTTATGAAATTGCTATAGTTACAAAAATTTCATCTACAAAAGAGATATTTAAAATCTAACCTTAGTTAAAAAAAATAAACTAGTTAAAAGACTACAAAAGTTATAAAAGTTAGCACTTGCTATTTAAAATCATAAATAATACCCTACCATGATAGAAAAGAGTCTACCATGGTAGATAAAAAAGAATATAAAATAAATAAATATTCCATTCAACAAAAATCTAGGCTTACTAAAGCCTACAGACATGCATGTCTCACCCTATTATAAATACTTAAATATTCATTTTAATAGATATCTCATCACTTAAGATTTTATATTAAAATATTTACTCTAAATAGATCCATTAAGCAACTTCTATGACCTTAGGCCTCAACTAACAATGCCCTTTCCAGTCATCAATAAATAATAAACAATTTCAAAACTCAACCCAAATTTCAAACCCAAGCTTCCATATGCTTCCCCTTTGCTCCACTAACCTTACCTAAAATGTTAAAGAGAGGGGTGAGTACTAATGTCTTAATAACCTAAAGTTTAACCATACATTTACAAACTTCAACCACACAATTTTACAACCAATAGACAAGTGAGTTCATAAGAATCATTTAGTTATAACATAAGATTTCATACGATATAGCTCATAACATGTCAATATGCATTACTAATAATCCCCCTTATTGTTCCGTCCATCCTTATTTCGCTGATTGGAACTATAGGCTTAAATATGGTCTGGCCCATATGTTGAACTGACCAAGATTCTCCGATGCTCAAGATATACTCGGCCTAAGGTATAGAGCCCAAGCCTAGACTATGCCTCCCCTCCCTAAAGAACCCATCTAGGAGGTGTCACTGTCCCACGTTCCTCCTTTACAAACCTAGCCAGGTAAGTATTAAGGAACGAGGCTCCAAAGAGGCCAATCATTGTGCGTGTAGTAAAGGCAAACCATGTGGTTATTGAATCATATATGCATCAACATCATCATCTCCTCATCAACCCATTTCTTGATGCATACCACACATTTACAACAATTACATCATATACAAGCACGCTTGAAAAGAAATAAAAATATCTCATTCATAAACTCAATATACAAGCATGCTTGAAAGACAAAAAACCATTCTTAAATAATACATACCATTTTCATCAAATAAAATTTATTAATCTGCATTTACAAGCATGCTTGAAAAGAAACACTAACTATAATATGTAGCCGAGCTACAAGCATGCTTGACAAGATTTAAGTAATATATAAATTTTTACAATTAAATTTATGATTATACATATTAGTTACCAAACACAAAGTTTGCACACATATAAAAAAACATTGAGTTACCTATTCTCTTTAAGCTAATAAGTAGCCACAAAGCAAAACCAATCAAGAAGAACTCTCAGTGAGAGTCTACAAAAATCACATACATATAAAAATATAATAAAAATTTAAAGTGTCTAAGAATTACCATACATTTATCCTAAAGTTACTTTAAAATTATTCTAGAACCTTAGTGCTACTCTTGAGGGCCCAAAATTTTCTTTTAAAATTCATATCACTTTATAATTTAATTAACTATTTAGAGTAGTCAAGTTTCATGCCAAAGCCCATTTACACATGTTCCTAAATTTATAAGTTTCCATTTTTAATCTAAATTTCTATTTTATAACTACCTATACACACACACCACATAATATTATATTGCATATATGTATACACTGAAAAAAAAATACGTAACAATGATATGCCTACAAAAAGCAATTGAAACATTATTATTATTATTATTATTATTATTATTATCTTAAGCATCACACTATCGAGAGCAATAGGTTTGGTGCAGACTCGTAGTGAAGAAGGAAAAAGGACAAAAACTTCCAAGGAAAATGACAAATGTTTGACAACTTTGGTGGTGCTCATACAACATATATTGATATATACATTAGTAACACATGGGGAAAAGAAAACAATGAAGGGGAAGAAGGGAAACTAGAAAGAGTTACCTGTGTGGAAAGAACTTAGTGGCCGCGTGATAGGAATGAAGAAAACTAGATGAATGTAGAGGTAGGGTTTTTACTAGGTTATATTTTAGACTCATAAATTTATAAACTTAAACCAATTTTCTTTTCATTAATTATTGTTATCTTTATAATATCTTTAAAGATAATTTTATAATGATTTGATATCTTTTAAAACTCAACAAGATTATCTAATTTTTTATTATATATATAAAAGCTAGTTTCAAACATTTATTAAATTTAATTACTTTAGTTATTAATATATATATATATATACACACACACGCACATTTTATTGTATTACTATTTTAGACTCAATTCTATGCCCTCTCTAGGGTGTCTATCAACAATTTAAGGCCCAATAAAATTTAGGATATTATAATTCTCCCATCCTTAAAGAAATTTTGTCCTCAAGATTTAGCACTGGATACATCATATTATCATACTTAACCTCCACATATATATGCATTAATTTCCTCTAAATCTATAAGTTCTTGAACTCTCTATAGTTGTATTATCATAGGCTATACTTACTCGACACTTATTTATATTGTTTTAGATATTATGGATATTGATTTCTAAATTATCCCGATTCCAAAATCCCCAACATCCTTAGATAGCATCATGGCCAATATTTCCTTATTCGAATAAATCTCCCTCTCAAGTCCTCTAAATCATGGGAACTACCCACCACTTATCAAATTCAAACCTACCCCATGTACTATCCTGAAAAGGAAACGTCAACTCTATAAACCTCTTGTCCTATTTTTAACACTACTTGCATAGTTGTTAACTTGTCTCTAGTCTCTAGATGACATCATTAGTGTAGGAATTTAATATTTAAAAACTCAATAATTTTCTTTAATGCCTAAAATTTTATACTTTTCCCAAAAATTTTGCAAAATAATACACTTCATAACAATTAACATTCAAGTCGCTATTCAATTTATTATAAATAATTGATAAGTTAATGCGGTAACATTTATTACCAAACATATACATTGTAAAGCTAGTGCCATTCATTACAATCACAAAATTCTAGGCCAAAACACTCTTAAAATATATTCTCTCATGTGAGTGACCTAAAACAGTGCATTGTCCTAAGTTAGCATATAAATATATATATATATATATATATATATATATATATATAGCCTATTACATGATTTACTAAAAGGGAAAGTACTATACAAGATAGCTCTCTTAATCCTTGGTAGTATCCTTCTTTCTTTTGCCTCTATCAGAGCCTTCACTTGTAAAAATAACCATGGGGGTGAGATAATGTCTTAATAACCAAATAATCTAATCTATTCGCAAGCATACTAGAAAAGTACATTAGTGTGTGAAGTGGCATGTAAAACAAATTTATTGGATGCATAACATACATGATTACGCAATTCCATCCATACAATGCATGATCAACACTTTTCGCTTTATATGCTTATTATTTCTTACGAATGAATCTGTGGACTGGCAACGCAATAGGACCAAGTCTATGTGACTGGACCTCCCCAAGCTCACTAATCAGGGGAGGAAACCTAGCTAAAGACACCTTCACCCATTTTCAAACCATAAATTTCCTCTTTCTTGAATGTCTAAGTTGTTGTATGCCCAATCTATCACCAAGATAGTATTGGGACTTCCAAACAAGAAAAACTAAGTACCCATGCCTCCACGATGCTAGTGTACCATATGAATTTCAAATAATAAATCCTTACAATATTAAAGTGAACTCCTACCCCTATCATAATGATTATGCTCAAACAATACCAGTCTCATATGTTGAACTCATTAAGGATGCTCATATAACAATTACTAACTTTCAAACTTACATCCAATTCCACAATTATCCACCAATGAGTATAAATAGGTTTTAAAACATAAAATTAATACTATAGTTAAATACGACTTCACGTAGATTTCTAAAACACCAAACGTTTAAATAATTAAATTACTAGTTTTTACAATAGCTTTTATACAAACACATACACACACTTTCATAAAACTCATAACTATTCAAATATGCAAGTAAAAGGACTAAATTATCTAATTACTACAACTCTTTTTTGTTACAAAAAGGGTTACCATGGCAAATTAACAACTCATTAAGAGTCCTCTTGCTCAAGAAATCTCAATTAGTCTTTAATCTAAAAGATTAAACACTAATCATCATTTTTATCTTTAAATAACCTACTTTGAGCCTAAATTTGGGTACTTACACTACCTAAATTTCCTTCCTTAACATAATTAACACTCCAACACATTCTCTTAATCCCATTCACTATCCACACACTTAGATAACATCAAATTTGCATCCACATTTCTCCTAATCTTCAGATTTCCACTTAAGGTCCTTCCAAACCCTAGTTAAAAATCCCAAATCACTATGTAATCATCAAATCTAGGTGTAGAAACTTAGTTTAACTCCCCAAAGACCTAAAGAATGCAATTTGTTTAGTCAAAACCTAAGGAAGGATGAAAACAACATCTAAACCTAGCCAACAATCTTAGAAATTAGAATGTAGGGGAAGGAGAGAGGAAAGAAAGCTTACCAAAGTGCTAATCAAGTGTAGAATGCCTTCAATTGACTAAATAACAAAGCCCTGCTAGCCTAAAAGCTCTCCCTCGTCACCTCTCTCATTTTCTTCTTCTCCTTATTAGACACTGTTCACGTCTATTATAACTTAAAAATTGGTCATGTACTGTAGCGTATGGCACAGTAGGCCAATATGCCAATTTTGGTTATCCACATGAGCCCGGCTAACCTGAACTTCATCTTGGGCCACTTCTAGAGCTAATCAAAGATTCAATAACCTTATTAGTATTTTAAAAACACTAAGCTTGAAAAATACTCAATTTTATCATTTTACCCTTAATTTACACTTAAATTCCAAGTTTAAAATTTGATGATGTTTCATGACTCCTTCTAAAACATGTTTGAATCAGACCCATACAAGCTTGATTGAGAACAAATTCTTTTGTCATCCAATTCAAGCGTGTCCCCTTATTGAAACTAGCTTGAATTAGCCAAAAGTAAACCAAGCTATTATGTAATCCAATTCAAGCTTGCCCCCTGATTGAAAGTCACTTGAATGGGATCAATCTTTTATGAGACATGCCAATTCATACATAACTCCTTCCAAAACATGCTTGTTTTGGCCTATAATAGTGCATTCAATACATTTTATAGAAAAAGTTATTTTTCACCTTTGTGTTACTCCTACCATTCCTAATAGCTAGAAACAATGATATTGTATCTCTAATAGCTATTCCACTATGTGGCTATAAATATAATACTCCAAACTTATTTTAACATGGTATTAAGCTTATAAATCATCAATTTATGAAATTCATTTCATATTGCTCTTACTTTATGAAAGCCATTATTCTTAATTCAATATCTTCTATATCTTCATCATTTGAGTTTAAGTGCTTAATTGTACTCATTTTACTCTTAAAGAGAGTTTTATATGAGTGTAATAGATCTTTATACATGTTATAAAGGTGAGGAAGATTTTCTTTGTAATCAAGAGATGTTGTTCTATTAGAAGAAAAGCTCACTAGTGTAGTGAGTGATTGTAATAGCTTACAAGTGCTTGGATTAAACTTATCAATTATAGTAGTTCATGAGTACCCAATTCAAACTTGTGAAAGACAGTGGAGAAATCTCAAGTAGTTTTCTTGGGATTAGATGTAATAACCCAAAATTTAACTTTAGTTTAAAAATTTCTAACAAGGTAATTTATTGTCATTTTTATATTTCTAGAGTAAACTTATCAAGCGTGAACTATTAGCTCAATGGTAGTGGTAATAGTTATAGCTCTTGAATTCCAAGGTCCTAGGTTCGAATCTCAAGAGATAAAGTGAGATTTTATTTTGTTGCTCTCCTTTTCAAAATTACCATTGTGCGCCTCTTCTATGTGATATTTTTCCCTTTTTCCTTCTCTCTCATTTGATTGAATAGAGGACTAAAAGTTTTAGGATTCAATATCTAAAAAATCCTCTCATCTATCTTCTTCCTTTTCATTTTCCCGATGTCGCCGATGTTGATGTTGTTGCCACTCAATCCTCCACTGTTTTGCTAGGTTGGGGCTACCTTTTCCTCCCTCATCTTAGATTGCATAGGGATTGTGAGGAGAGGAAAAAATTATTGCTTAGAAGTTTTGAATCCTCAATCCCATCACCTCAAACCTCTTCTATTCAACATGCCATCAATAAGAGCTAGAGCTCTGCTTGTCACTGCTGCGGCCTCATTGAGATCCTCTATTCTTCCCTACTCTGTGCTTGTTGTGGACCACCATATTGTGGTACGAATCATAGGTTCTTCTCTTCCTTATTTAGCCATGAATTTTATCTCCTTCTTTACTTTGTGAATTGCTATTGTTGAGTATGGGATGGATATTTCTCTCCTCTTATTTTCTTGCTTTCTTGTTGCTATGTGGTAAGAAGCTCTAAACCCTTTTCCTTCTCTTTGAAAATCTTGTGCAAGTATGGGTGTGTTAGTGGGTGAAATTGTGCTGAACCTATGTGTATGCATGAGGAATGTTGAAATTGCAAATTTTTCTGGAATTCTTCTACTGCCCATGCTATATATGGAAAAAGGAAATTGAAATTTAAACTAGAAAATTTATATTAAAGTTTGTTAATGATATACATGAACCAAAATTTTAGAGTAATTCGATTTTTTTATTGGTTAATGATTAATGAATTGATTAGGATGAGATTGGGATAGAAGAACTTAGATATGAAACTTGTAGGTTGGTGACTATAAGATATTTGTTAAAATACTTGTTAGAAGGAATTATTTGATTGTGTGTTTCCTAAAAATTTCATGAAATTCCTTGAAAAACATAAATGGTTTGGATATTGTTATCTTGCAAATTGAAATTGACATTATATAAAAATTTGATTATAAAATAATGTGTAACTAGTTGAATTCTTTAGAATTATTGAGTTGAGAAGTTTTGGGTTGGGATTGTGAATTTTTTTTTCTTCTTTCTTTGCTGCCATAAGGATGTAGATGATGATGAAGATTTAATTTTCTTGAGTAAAGATTGATTTTATCTATTGAACAATGAAATTTGGAAAACTGATTAATATATTTATGTTAGGGAACTATTGAGAAATGGAATTGAGGAGGAAAATCATTTAGTCTTATGATCCAAGTATTGTGAAAACAATATATATATATATATATATATATATTGAAGTTAAGAATTGTCTACGTTACTTTCCAAATTAATTTGGATTGAAAAGGTACAAAAACAAATATTAAAATAAAATATAATGTTATTATTTGGACATTAGGATTTACAGAGAAAACATTGTTGCAAGATGATCCATTAAGAGTAAATTATTTATTTGAAAAATTATCAAGTAAGTGGACAGTATTCCAACTGATTTATTAATAAAATTATTTTTCTAAAATATTATATTTTTATATAGATTATTTTAATGGCAACTTTGTTAAGTATGAGATATTTTGTAATTTGAATCTCTTTATCTTGTGAAATTATTTTTATTAGCTTTAGCAATTTCTGGTTTCTTAGTAATACAAGCATGAAAATTAGTTATGAAATCTTATTCTGGCACGTTTTGATGCTTAAAACAACTCATGTGAGTTTGATTTTAAGAATGCAAACTGTATTTTAATAGTGATGATTTTCTTGCATGGTTAAAAATAAATTTGGAAGGGACTTTATATAGAATATTAGTTGTTAACGATAGTTTCATTAGCCCTTGATGTACCATGGTCAATGACTAACTAGTTTGATTTTTGTGAACTTTGTTCTCACGTTTGTTATTCGTGGGTCTCGTATCTATGTTTGTTTCATAGCTTCAACCACATCTGGTTAGTTATCCTTGTGGACTATATGTCCATGTCTATTTCATGGCCTCGGCTACGTCTAGTTACTTACCCTCATGGATTATGTGTCCACATTTGTTAATTGTTCTGATAAGTCCCTATAATCATAAATTAAATTATTTGGTGATTTTACATCTCATTATTTTTTTATTTAGTAATTTATTTATAATTATTATTTATTTTATTTGCTTTCTTGAAATCAAGTAACGATAATATTTAATCTAATAATTTAATGGTTCAAAATTTTATTTAAAGTTATATAGAGCCATTTTATTCTAAAGTTTACTAAAATTTTATGGAAATCGTTGTCTCTTTAATTTACATAATTATTTTTAACTTTTCTTTTATTCATGTTTAATTATTTATTATTGAGACATTGTTCATTAAAAATAATTTTGATCTCAGGTAGTGTAGCCGACACTAAACTATTTGACAAACATTGAGGAGTCTATTATTAAGCAGAAGTGGAGGAGTGCAGGATTAAGCTTTATTTTGATGTAAAATTTTTAATTATAAAATTTTATTTTGTAAAATTGTTTTTAGGTGTTCTACATAATTTGTGGATAGATTATTTTTATTATCATATATATATATATATATATTTGTCTGCTAGCTAGAAGGAGCTTTGCTCCTACTAATTTGACATTTTTGGTTCAAATTTTGTATTATAAAATTTTCAAGAGGTCCTATTTATTGGAGAGGTTCTGTCAAAATTTTTACAAAATTGCTGAAACTTTTATTAAAAAAATTATTAAAAGCGTTAAAAATTTCTGTATAAATCTAATTATATTTAGAAATAAATATTAAAAATTAAATTAAAGTTTCCTTGACTACGGCTTAAGGGATGTATGTTTGTACACATATCCCGTGCCAGTCACATCTAATTTTTAGAATGTGACACTAGATGTAGGCTCAAGTGATAGAGCTGAATTAGAATAAATCAAAGTTTGTTTTTTTTCTTTCCCTCAACTCTTTATATTTTTAGTTATTATAGTTTATTTTTATGCTTTACCTTACACTTAGAAACTTTTTTAAATCATTTTTACACTTCTTAAGCTTGCAAATATCACTTTAGCACTCTTACAAACAAAATTTAAAACTCAAATTCGTTCAACTTTTTGCTTACACTATTTTTTTTTTGAAAAAGTTTCAAAAAAATAGCAAATTTAATCTTGCCATATCTAATAAGACATACTAGTAAACTAGACAATGACTATGACAATTAATATAGTTGAATCATTTAGCTAGATTGCTTTAATTTGTTTATTCTTTCTAGCATTGTAGATTTCTTGCCCTTAGAAAATTCATTTATAGAGTTATAAGATTCCAATTCATGTGTTCGATGTGATTAAGTAAAGCAATTAGGTTATTTGAAAATATCATAAGTGTGGGATGTAATGCCCTGTACATTAACCTCCAGTTAAACCAAATAAAAAAAGATAAAAGATACTAATGGATGATATGATCAACCTTGGTTAGTTTTACAAAATCCAAAGACTAATTATTGAACTTTGCAATAAAGGGATCCCAAATCAAAACTAAATTTGAAATCAAGTATTAGAGGCCCTTTGAAATAGCAAAATCAAAGTAAAGATCATCATGGAAAACATTAAAAATAATAAACAAGTAAAAATTAGGTCAAAAGGGTAATTTTAGTTGAAATAGCATAGTCTACACACAAAGATAAAGAAAAAAAATCTAGCTAATGGCTCCAACCTCACAACTATCCAGTATGAGAATTTTGGACACTCGGGGCTAAAAACATTCAAATTAAATCTCAAAATCCACTAAATGCCTCCAAGACTTAATTCTTGGCCATTAGTCTGCCACAATCATTTAATCAAACTCAACATGCATAGATGAACATGCTTAAAAAACCATTCATACATCATAATCATTAAATATTCAATAATCCACCTCCTAAAAACAATATCAAATAGGAGGTAAAAACAATCTTTTCCAAAATATCACTTCACTTCAATAATTTAATCACATACTTGCACAAGATTGGCCAATACCCACATTGCATTTGGGTTAATGTCAAAAATTCCTAAGTCAATAAACTAGGCTAAATGCAAGAAATACAATTCTACACATATGACCCCAAATATTGGCAATATGCATTGTATGGAAAATCAAACAAGACCAGCCGAGTCAACCCATGAACTGGTGACCTGGTTTGGCTTTCTACCTAACTTAAATTACTATAATGTCATAATTACTCAACCCATACTATCCCCTATAGAAAATCGATGATACTAAGCATCGTTCTCGGCCCATGCCATTTCTCAAGGACAATGGCAATACT
The DNA here is from genome assembly GCF_029017545.1 of Prosopis cineraria. Taxonomy (NCBI): domain Eukaryota; kingdom Viridiplantae; phylum Streptophyta; class Magnoliopsida; order Fabales; family Fabaceae; genus Prosopis; species Prosopis cineraria. The sequence goes on from NW_026556669.1 coordinate 27,903, forward strand.
AAGCACTACAACCATTGTGCACAATTCTTGATGGAAGCCACACCGTATGAAATTTTCACAACTCCTTATGCTCTCTCTCAAGAACTCCACACATCCATGATCATTTAATTTATCACATGCTTAATATCATGTTATGATAACAAGTATTCTCAACTTGTCACAAGCTCATTCTCATACTCATATAACTAAGCAAAGTTTAACATACTAGTTATCATACCAATTAATCAATCATTTACTTTCAACATGAGCACTGAACCATCACTACTAAAAAAAATGACATTAGTGATAGCCAAATCTATCACTAAACAACAAATTCCATCACTAATTTTTGATTTAGTGATAGAAATTTCCATCACTAAATCTGTCAGAAATACAACATCACTAATTCATATGACGGATATATGTCCGTCATTAATTTTGTGATGAATTGCCCATCACTAATTGTCCATCACTGATTTTTTAGATCTTTTTTAAGATAAAAAAATTATTGGAATTCTTCTTGCCTTCTCCAACCACCCACAACTTGAACCCCATGACCTCAAGTGCTATATATTGTGGATTAGATTTTTATTTCATAGAATGTGCCCTCCTTGGTGTGAAGCCACAACCTCTAACACTACAAACCCTTAACATTTTACTTTTTGCCAGTTAAGCTATAAGCAACCTTTAGTTTAAAACTCAACTTTTAGTAAAAATACACACACATTTATATACATTGTTAGCCACTTTATTGTCATAACTATTATGCTATCATTGAACAAAATATTATACCTTTCATTTATAATATATACATAAATAATTAATTATTAATTAAATTATATAATAAAAATTGGTGTTTTGTTTTTTTAAATATGATACAAATTTTATTTATATTATTATATTTTTTACAAATATAAAAATTATACTAAAACATTGTGTATGTGTATACACATTTGTCTATTATTATATTTTTATATGGTAGTTTATTTTATTTTATATAAAAATTTTTTTTGTCACTAATCTATCACTATTTAGTGACAGAACCATATTCGTCACTAAAATTGTGAATATTGAAAAAAAAAGTGATGAATTTCAAAATCCATCACTAATTTGTCACAAATAATTATAATTAGTGACAGATTTTAACTTATCACAAATTATTTGTCACTATATCTAATTTTTCTAGTAGTGCATTAAAATCCATATCATACAAACGAGGCATACTCATACGATTTCTAGCCCTCATCATGCAATCATAATACAAGCTCAAGATGCAACAACAATCATATACTAGTATTTAACTTCTGGTACCTCAACTCTTGATTTACCAAACCAAGAATGAACTTTAAAGACCAATGGAGCCTCTAACAAGCTCAAACACTCTAAAAGTAGTATTAATCCAAAGTTATTGAGCTCCTAAGGACTTTTAGAGTGGTTGAAAAACTCTAACCCTAGTAGAGAAATGTCGCCTTAAAGGTGCTCTCCTGTCCCTCTCTTCTATTTTTTTTACTATTTCATTATGACCTTTATAATTTGGAAATGGCTAGATCTATTATGACATGTGTACCATCCACCATGGTGGATGAAACAGTAGGCAAAGCTGACTTCAGCTATCTAAATTGGGCACAAAATGGCCTAATGACCTAAATAACCTTATTCTAAGCCTCAGTTAGGGTTTGATAGGTCTAATAGTCATTCATCATCCTTGAATTACCTAAATTAAATTATCAATTCATCATTCTGCCCCTAATTGACCCTTATCAAACTCAATCAAAATTTTCAGGATGTTATATAGGACACTGTATTGGATATATCTTTGTTTTGATGATTGCAAAACTTAATCAAAGGTTTTCTAATATGTGCAGATAATATAATGACAAAACCATCCAAAGAGGGAAAATGAACAAGAGAAAGAGAATAATTAGATTCAATAGGTTTAATCTCTATTTCTTTTAATTCATATGTTAAAAAAACTTTATAGAGAGTTGTGTGAATTTCCAATTTTAAACCAAGTTATTAAGGCTATAAAGGGTAATATAAGAAATGTTAAGTTGATTGTGTTGGATTATGGATTGGGGATGACCATCAGGCTCATTGAATGTTTTAACAAGCTTGGAATCATGACCCATAGGCTATTGGGCTACCTTAGGACCAAGATAAGAATCAAAAGCATAATTGAGCTCTTTGTAACATTCACCATGATAGATGGCCAAAAATTTTGATATAATTAGATTAAGCTCGTCAAACGGAGGAAGAAAAAAAAGAGAATGGATCAATAGATGAGAGTCTGAAGGGTACTAGGGTTTAATTTCCATGACTCTTAGGAGTAATTTGGGGCTTGCTACCACCACGAGTAAGTTTCTAGCACTTTCCTCTATCTCTCTACCATGATTTTTAGTTAGGGTTTGTAGTTGATGATGATGCTTTCAAATTAGAGGGGCTTTTAACTAAATCCATTCGTTGTATAAGGACTAATGGGAGTTCTTTTAGGTTTATAAACCTAGAGTTGGTCATTTAATAGAGATATATGAGTGTGAGTCTTCATTTTTGCATGAATGTTAGAAGCATAAATAGTGATTTGAGATGTCGAAGTTATAAATCTGTTGTTGGTTAAGCTAATAAGAGTTGTTGTGAAGCTAATAGATGTTTATAGATGATTAGGTGATGAAGAAAATGAAGAATGTGAGTTAAGGATAGTTATAGATAGTTGTAATATGTAAGTTTGTATTAGATATTGATGATAATTGTTGGAAATTGTAGATTAATCATGTTAGACATCATTTGAGTTAAAGTTTAAAATCAAGGAAGCAAATTATCAAGGGGTAAGCCCTCGGTGACTGAATCTTTGAGGTAATTAAGGAGACTAAGTCTTGTATTTATGCTTTTTTGGTTGACATGTGGAATTGTGAAATTATAAAATGTAATTCTAAATGACTTATATCATGTTTATATGTTTGGAAAATTTATATACAAGTAGGATCAAATTTGTGAAAATGGTATGATTGTTTGTATAATGAATATGTTTAACTACAATGTTAATTTAGAATGTGATATTATACATTGAATATAAATATGAGCATGATTGGCTTGGCATGATCATAGTAATGGGTAGGAGTTCACCCTAGGAGAAGTAAATCTAAATTCCACGCAGTACTAACTAACACCATGGTTGGCCCCTATAATGTCCACTCGACATTACTAAATTATTACACTTAACTCCCACGATCCAAATGAAGGTTCCACAAACCTCATATGTTATCAAAATAATAATTATTCAAAAATATTAATTATAAATACTTTAAAATGTTTGGGATCTTAAAAATTTTCGGCAATCATTAAAAATCATTCAAAAGTATATTTTATTACTCAGTAGAAACCTCTAGGCTATATAAGCATCATATGATATGGATGCAGAAAAAAACATTGACTTCAATAAAAAAAAAGGACAATGTGCCATGGCATGTGACACACGCGCTGCGGCATGTGGTACAAAACTACAAGCCCCCACTCTATGACATGTGTTGCAGCATTTACACTATGCACCATGGTATGCACATTAGATTTTGCTATCAATGACAACTCATTGGTCCTAATGTGCACCATTTCTTCATACAAAGTTCAACTAAAATGATTCAATTGCCTACACGAACATCTTTAAACAGGCTAATTAATGACTTGAGTTTCATTTCAATATTATACTTAGTTTGAAAACTGAACACTTGAGTGCACAATGAACACTTCTTGTCATTTTCACCCGAGTTGAGTGTCCTAAATCTAACCAAGCATCATTAGCCATTTTTAAGGGCTTTGATCACATCCAATAGGATATATTATACCTGATTAAGAATCAATATCATTGCAATCACACATCTACACAAATCTAGCTAACAAACTACCATTTCTCACACAATAGGGCCTATTTTCACAATTTCTTATATGTAATGTTCCTGGCCAATTTTCACATATTTACCACATGTCACATGTAACTCAACCTTTGCACCACTATCTTAGCCTAATAAGTCATATTTCATCACATTTACACACATTAGGGTTAAGATACACAATACATCCATATGCAATCTTATGGCAATTCATAACCTCAAATATCTATATCACAAATTCATTATGCAAAACTCTTGTGGCAAGGCGATAGCACCACTATGCTTGTTTTGAATCTTTTCCTTTGCCTTGCCTATTATCAAAACTAGTAAAAATGTAACCATAGCGTGAAATAAATATCTTAGTAATAGAATAACTCACAATTATCAATTAATAGGAATAACTATAAGTAAGAAAAACTCATACACACACACACACACACATTTTCATAAATCCTTTTCTTTAAAATCAGTTCTACTACACAATATGCCATTTCACAAACATACAACAATTTAAAAAAAAACACACACACACATAATGCATAATTATTCACTAATAGCTAAGAAAATTAATCAAATAGAGTGAATATTCAGTTACCTTAACCCTTCTTTCTTTACTTATGGTTGTCTTTTTCTCATAAGCAATTAACTTCCATAATCCAATTCTCTACATGTCACTATGTCAATCTACACAAATTAGCACCATTAGTCAATTACCAAATTGACTACAAGTACTAATTATCACTATTATTCATAATTAACTATTCAATTCCTTTCACTTAATTACTCCAAGTCTCAATCACCCTTTCTAATCTTTCTATCACTCCTATAAGTCTCAACACATATTACAACCAAATTTTCCACCTATTTAGTTATCAAATTAGGGCTAAAACTCAGCCTACAGCCTTATAGCTTAATCGTTACTTCCCAAACTAGTTATAAAACCTTAGTTTAATTTTCAAGAATCATTTTATTATCAAAAGGTAAGAAATTAGCTCCTTAAAACTCCCTAATTCAATTTCTATATAACTTAAACTAAGAAAAATTAAGGTAGAATTGGAGCTTAGGGTAATATAAAACTTACCCTGATAAGTGACTGGTTGAAAATATCTTCAAAGGCTCCAACTTTCTTACCCTAGCAAAGTGCTTCCTTCTCTTCTTCTCCCTCACATTTCTCTTTCCTTTTTCCTCTGAACTTCATGAGCTATCCACATATTTAAAGTTAAAT
>NW_026556670.1:0-32954 GCF_029017545.1 Prosopis cineraria
AATTAACTCTCGACTAATTAGTCTCTATTTAATTAAGATTGAATTTGTTCTTGTGCAACCCAACTCCTAATCAAACCCAAACTCCTAATGAATTTAATTTAAGTCACCGTGAATTTTTAAATTTATCTCTAGTTCGATTATTCATATTTACCTTTCTAGATCTAAGCTCACTCTTCACCTTTCAGTTTATCAACTTACCCATAGTTTAATTATTATGCTAATCAAGCATAACATCCCATGAAGAACAAGACAAATAATAGAATGAAAAGTAAATCAAAAACAAAAAAATATGAATAAAAAGGAAAGATATATTAATAGCAATAGTCAAATACAACCCATGCAACATCAAAACACTACCTAGAAAAATTTTGACCGACAAGAGCAATGTATGCTTGGGATTGGCATGGCTTTCAATGTGAAGCCTACCATTAGTGAATGTTGTCATTGAGTTATCCTATAGGCTATATTATTTCCTTGCAGTAATTTACAAAAATGAAAAGTTTGCTTGCTTGGCACAGTTCTAGTTGCTGCCACCGAACAATGAAAAATTATAATCAACAGCAATAAACAAAATGGTAAGTAACTAAACAAGTTCCATGTTTAGTAAATTAGCATACCAAGTCCCTTGCTTTATGATATTATTTATGACTTAAGATGCTATGTTACCCTATCAATAGTGTATTAGTAGTGATACCAATCTATCAAGGTTTCATTTTTTATCTCATTCACAAGTTTTAAAAATTTTACATTTAAGGATGAAAAAGAGTCATTATTGCATTCTTTAAAATTAGATATCTTTTAATAAGCCATTGTTTTTAAGGTGAATGCTTCCGATGTAGGTATTTCCATTGTTCCATACAATTACTGCATAACCATAGTTTTCTTTCCCCATTTGATTTGTACCGTGATTGATCTAATATTTTGGTATCAGAATCAAGTTTTGACAAAACTCAAATTTAAATAAGTATAGGTTATACAAAGGTGACTTCAAAAAAAAAATTATGAGTATGGGATAGATGTTTTAGATTATTTAACTTGATCCTATTAGGCTTAGTAATGATTGGATGATGAGCTAGATGCCCATGATATCTATGACATTTAAAGCCTATCTATTTCAGATTTTTTTAATAATATTTGTTTAAATTTTTAAAATATTCAAAACCTGGAAAAATATTTTTGATTATTTTGAGAAGTTATTCAAATAGCTTCTAAAAAATAATTTATGTGATAAATAAGAGAAAATGTTACAAAAATGAAGATACATAAGATATAATAAATTTTTTAAATAATTAAATAATAAATCATTCTGTAAATAAAAATAAATCAAAATACCATAAAATTTAAAAATAACTAATTAAATTTTTTATTATTATTGTACTAAATATAAAAATAATGTTTTCTTTCCATAATAAAAAAATGTTTTCTTTTTATAAAATCTCTTCAAAATAAATCTCTTTATATAAAATCTTTAAATTATTTAAAAATAACTTTTTTTTAATTCCTAAACAAATGGGATTGAGATACTCAAAGGTTTGGAACAAGACAGGATAGCTATGAATACATGACATCTATAAATACATGAATATATTGCTCAAGCTAGAACGAATTTAAATCGTGGAATTGAATTTAGATATCGGGTCCCTTTTTGCAGTATACAAATATTTGTTAGGACTAAAATACCTCAAAAGTTAGTGACTGAATGTGCATTTTAAATGGGATTATTTTAGTAAATCTGCTAACATAAATAATAAATATTGATGATAACTAAATTAATTAATGAAAAGAAGTATAATTATTTAGATAAAAAAGATTAACCCAAAAAATTAAAGAGAGAGAAAGAGAGAGAGAACAAAACGCAGCATAAGGGACTAAATTATTAAGAATTAATCTGATTAGAGAGTTAATTTGTTTTTCTTTAGTTACTTAGATATGCCAAATTAATAATATACTTTACACGTTAGATTAATTTAAGAGTCAATTAGTGTTTTTAAAATCTAAAAAAATAACATGATAATTTAAGAAAAATGAAAAAAATTAAATTAATAAAATTAAACTTTAAGAACTAGATTGATAATTGAAAAAAACTTGAATTAAAAAGTTTGTTTTATATAAAGGAGTGAAGGGAATATTTATTTAATTGTTTATTTTGATCTAACTCAAATCATAGACTAAACATGATCGCGTGTTCACCATGCTAGTCGAATCAGTGCATACATCTATTAAAGTTATAAATTTTTTTTTTAATATCAATTTGCTAATTTTAATTATAATTTTTTTTAATTCAAACACACACTAAATAATGAGACTGGTTTTTTTCTTTTTCATACAACTGAAAAAAGTGTGACTGGCTTTTCTGGACTTTTCATTCAACGTACAAGACCCATATACTAGTTGCATACTATTAATTTGTCTCTATCACTGATACAATGGTATATTTAGATTATCGTGGATTTGGATTTAAATTAAATTTTTCATTTATATATAAAAAAATTTATAAATTTGGATTTGATGATTTGAATTCAAATCTATTTCAAATTATAGTTCTTTTATAATTTCAAATTCTCTTTACACTCTAATAATTTGAAATTATAATCACTTCAAACATCTCGTTTTCTTCTCATTTTAACTATTAATACCTTGATAGTTCTCTTATTTTTTTTCATATTTTGTCAATGAAAAATAGAAATAAGTTCATCATCTTTAAATTTTTATTTCCATTTCGAATCTTAATGTTTCGAATCTTAATGTTTCCATTTTCTTCAGTTAAAATAATTTAAACTATTCAAGTAAAGAATTTTAAATACATGAATTTTAAATGTAAAATTTAAAATAAATATTTTAAATGTAAAATAAAAATATATCCAAATTTATTAATCCAAATGCTACTTTCATTAATTTGGCATGTTTCAAAAGCATGAGATGAACCCCAAGACAACGCCTCACTTGGGTATATTGAGGCAAAGTTCGGTGAATGTTATAAATTTCATAGCATGCAATGCAATGGATCAATAATCATGTACGTCACAATCAAAGCACAAATTATGAATAGTATATGATTAATATTTTAAGAGAATGAAATTTTGCCGACAGTCGTCAATTATTGGTCAACACTAGACTAGATGTACAAGTTATTATTATATTCTTCAAATTTAATTATCCTACAACGCTAAACTTTTGTACACACTATATATTATATTAAAACAAAAATAGAATAAAATGATCAAGAATGCTTTAGCTATTTTTGTTGCTTATGTTTAAATCCTTCAGTGGATATAAAAATCTCATCAATAGACAGTTTGTAAATATTTTTATAAATATTAATTCAAGCAATTGCCAAAAAAATCTGGTCACAAATTGAGAATTATATATAAAAATTTAAATGTCTTATTACAATCAAAGCTCATTAATTTATAACTTCTTAAATCAATATTTACAATTAATTTTTCAAAATATTTTGTCAAGGTCTAATTATCATAAATTCATTATTTTGAGAATTTAATGTCATTCATTAATAAAAAGGTCTCTACACACTCTAAGAGAGGATCTAAACATAAACAGCTTCAACATGCAACCATAATGGGGGCCAACTAGTCTACACAACTATGTGATTCTCTCGTCAAATTATCTAAAATGATCTCCAATCAAGCTGTTGAACGAATGTTTCTAAAAATGCTCCCAATTAATAAGATGCAATATGCTTCAATTGCATGTAGATATAATTACATTACCCAAGGTCGCTTGATTTGACTGTTACTTATCATGAATCTTGAGTTTGAGTTTTTAAATATACAGTCACATGAAAAATAATAATAATAAAGGTATCCGATAAGTATTTGTAAAGCTGCCGTTGATGTAATAACAGCCCTACAATGAGAGTTTGGAAGCCCAAGCAGATGGTAGAAAAACCCCAAGTTTCTCAAAATATTGAATGACGGAATAAAAAAATACCTCCCAACTACAATACAGGATATTTTATAAAAAATTTTTGGTCCAAAATATAGGACATTAGTTGAGTTTTATATATATTTTTCAATTGTATCCATACTTTATTATATTCTACTCAAGTTATTAATAATGATGTTTTAAATAAGTCAAATATTTTGTTATTTTCACTCAAGTGTACAATTGGAAATGTGTGAATTATTTTTTTAAAAAAATCAATATTTTAAATTTTTTTAGAAATGTAAATTAATTAGTTGAAAATGATTTATATTATCTTATTCAAGGAAGTAACTTCCAGAGTCTTTCTGCATCATTATTGCAGTTCATTTTGCAGTTTGATTGCGCGTCCAGTGCAAAAATGAGTCGAACAGGAAGTTACTAATTACTAGTAGAAGTGAATATTGAATCGTTCAAATGAGACATGACGTACGTTTTAAATCTAATTCGGTCAGATTCAAAACCTAATTGAAAATAGTTCTTCTTAAAATATTTTCAAGATTCACATGAATTCAAATTCGAGATATTATATTTAAGCATTCATAACATTTTTTCATCAAAGCTTATTGTTTAAGTTCAAATAAATTTTAAATTTTTTTAATTTAAGTTAAATATATTGGAAGTGACTTTTTTTATGTTTAAAAGTGTACTCTTATTAAAGATAATATTATTCAAAACTAAATCATATATAAATTAAATGTGGACACAGCTGCACAGAGCATATTCAAACATTAATTTAGTATATTATAAGAGATAAACTCTTTTCATATATACTTAAGGTGTGTTTAATTAAAAAATTTTGGAGGAAAGGGAGGATCCCTCATTTGGTTAAGAAATTTTGAAGGGCTCCCCGCCTCTCCCTCCAATCAAACACAACTTTAGATATGACCCTTGTTAATTACTCCTTTGGTCTTATATATTAGTTACTTTTTAAAAGTATAATTTAATTTACTTTATAAGTCATTAATTGATAAGATTGTTTTGTTTTAAATTAAAATTTTTAAATTACCTTTAAAAAGGAAGAGACAGAAAGACAAAAAATTATATTATATTATTTATTTACTTTTTACTTTTTATTTTAAGGTTATATTTAAAATTTTACTTATTTTTATTTCTTATAATTTTATGGCTAAAATATATAAAAACTCTCAAACTTTGAGACAGTCGTATATAACCCCCTCACTTTTAAAAGTTTAAAAGTAACCTCCTAGGGTCCTAACCTTTAATTTTATTTTTCAAAACCCTCTATTGTTATTATGTTATTTTTTCATAAGGGTTAAAATATCATTCAACTGAAAAATATTATTAAACAAAAATATTATATTGTATAACTATTTATAATAAATTTCTTATATTTTTTGCATAGTTGAGGCATTGATAACAAAAAAAAATGTTATTATCACTGTATAAAATTTTAAATATTTATGTTTATATTAGTTTTATTCATATTTTTATCAATAGTGCATGATTTTATTAATTTAAAATATAAATTTTTATTTATATTTTCATGTTAGATTAATGTAATACGTATGGCTAAAATATTTAAAATTTTAAATATTATCATATTAGATTAATTTATCTTTTAATACTAGAAAACTATGCACCATTGATAACAAAAGAAAAATTAACACAAAAGTAAATATTTAAAATTTTATATGATGATAATAACATTAGTTTTAGCTATTATCAATACCTCAACTATCTAAAAAATATAAAAAATTTATTATAAATAGTTATATAATATAATATTTTTATTTAATAACATTTTGTAGTTAAATGATATTTTAATCCTCATAAAAAATAATATAATTAATAATAAAGGATTTTAAAAAAAATTAAAAATTAATGAAGTTAATTTTAAACTTTTAAAAGTAAGGAAGTTATATGAAATTATTTTAAAATTTAAAAAAATTTATATATTTTAACTTAATTTTATTATATTGATATTGATAAAATTAATAAAAATAATTTATAAATAATGTTGGAGTGAGTAGCTGGCATTTCGCCGGCCAATAATGGAAACGGGAATGGTGCATTAATGAAGTGAAGGGTGGGTAGGTTATGAATATTGAATCTGAATGAAAAATTCGAAAGCAACTCTTCTCCGCCCTCATTTAAAACCTGCGTACGACGGGACATTAATTCTCAAGATATTTATTTTGATATTTCCATGCATCAATTATAGTTCATTTGGTAGCTTCCTTTTTTCCTTATTCATATTAAATGTCATTTAAATGAGTATATATGTATATATGTAAGCTTTATCGTGTCTAAATATTTCATAAATTAAAGATCAAGAAAAATAGTTAAGAATAGTTTGTATTATTAAAATGCTACAAAATTATCACTAATTTCCAGTATTATCTTACAATTAAAATTAATCTAATTATTTTAATTACTTTTACTTTCTTTCTTGTACTCCCCCCGTTTCATTATGTATGTCGTTTCAAAGAAAAAAAAAATTGTTTCATGAGTTCATGCCATTTTAGACTACCAAAGCAAATATTTAATGATATTCTTCTGATCTTAGCCTTAAAGAAAAATTCAACTATCTTCCTGCACCATTTTAGAGGCATTAAAGTGAAAATATAATGAAATAGAGGGAGTATATCTCTCTACAATGCAACTAATAATTTATGTAAAATAATAATTTAATGTTATTGAGTTTTTACAAAGCATCCAGTATATTATACTACCTCTATCCCAAATTATAAAACATCTTTAAAAAATATTCAATATCTTAAAATATAAGATATTTTGATAAAAATATTTTTTTATTAATAATACTTTTTCAATATTACACTTTGCATATTTTCTCTTTAATATTCTTTCATAAATTGAATATTAATTTAAGGGGTAATAACATTTTTAAAAGTTTATAATTTTATCTTAAAAAAATAAGATTTTAAAGTATATTTAATAAGTTTTATTAGTTTATGCAATTTTATCTAAAAATATCTTATAAAAATACAACTTACAAGATTAGGAATAAAAACGTACTATATCAAAGTGCCTATCTAAACGAAAACAAAATAACCAACCAAAAAAAAAAAAAAGCCTCAACAACTTTAAGGAATATTATGCCCTACACAATTAATAGTTGTACCTTTGAACCAAAGCTTAATTACATACAGTTGATTTTATTATTGGCAGCAGAGAGATCTCCATTGCTTTAAAACTTTTTGGTTCAGAGAAAGGATGAAAGTGAAATGAATCGTAAAATAAAAACAAAAATAAAATGATTAAAATATAGAGAGGAGATAGGCTAACCATGTCATTGAAAAAAAGATAATTTAATTTATAAGATTAAAAATCATGATTCATAATGTTTGTGTAATGTACAGTGACTCTTACATTTATGATATGTGATATTAAATTTTTATCATATTTATTATGAGAAAGATAGTGATTTAGTTTATTTTTATTTTTTTAATATTTTTTTATTATATCCTTTCTAAAAATCAAAATACCAAACCAACGGTAATGCATGGTAAACTCCTCATAATAACCCAACAATGTCCATGCCAATTTTTTCCTTAAAAAAATATCTATATCTATGGGAAGTCATACTATTAATAAGTGGATCATGAATAATGTTACTCATTTCAGGACCAAAAATATAAAAGATCTACGTTATCATTTTTAAGTATATCTACGACCAAGCGTTAATTATATAATACATTAATTAAAGATTATGTTAGCTTGTGCGTGGTAGTAGTAGGACTATATTGAAACGTCTCTATCTTTTAGTAATTAGTAATTAATAATATTCGAACACGGACACAATATTCGTACGCAAGATCAATTTTTCTGACAATAGCATTCAATAATCGATAAATTAAAGAAATGCACATTTTTCTGGTTGAAAGTACTAGAAAATCATGCTCGTTTTCACCACAAAATTAAATCAAATCGGTTGACTTGATTAGAACAACAAAATTTTACTAGTCGTTGGATTAAATTTTCCACTCATCATTTGTTAGATCAATCCTAGCTAACCTATAACAACTTCAAAATAATATGTGAACGTACAATAATGTAATTACACCACCAGTGGAGCTTGTATCAACTAGCCAGGAGGTTGATCTAACTTAAACCAAATGTCTTGGGTTCAAAACCCCAAATACGCAGCAACAATTAAATTCTCTAAGAGACATGCCCTTAAAAGTGTCTGCCAAATATCGAATAGTTAATTGGGGTCAAAGACATTCCAAATACCAGAGTGAAAGCAAATGATATAATTACTGGAAAAGATGAGAAAATCGGAAGTTTCCTCCAACTCTTTCAACCATATAAATGCATGCATGTAATGCTATATTATAAGTTGAACTTAACCAAATAACAATATTTTCCCCAAAAGAGAAAAAAGACCCAAAAAAAAAAAAAGCCGACTAAGACAAGCTTGAAACTTGATTTGACCCAAGAAACACCTATGATCACTGTTCCTTTCATACTTAGCATCAGGAAATTATAAGACAGAGATAGGTTTAATAATCTCATTATATATATATATATATGTAGATTGAGTTTTTTTTTTTCTCTAGGGAGAATGATATTAAAGGCTCTAAAAGAAAATGATTAAAGATTTATTAATTTTTTATTGAATATTATATTGTGAAAACATGAATATTTTTTTGTGAAAAGTTGAACTTTAACTTGTATTTTTTATCAAGTTTCCTCAAAAATTCAATAAGTTAAAGTTTAACTTTTCATAATAATATGTCTGCATTTTTATAACATAATATTTGATGCAAGACTGAAAAGTTCTTATTGTAATAAATTTTTTTTAGGACCTTTAATGTTATTTTTTATTTTTTCTAAATATGTGATCAGGATCACTTGGGAATACTATAAATCAGCGGCTTCCAGGTTTTAACGTTGTCGTCGTCGTCCTCCATCATCATCGTCTTCTTCGAGTTCGACCCATAATTCTTTTTATGAAAGTCAACAAAGAGAATCAAAAGTGAAGCATAGAAAACGACATTGAAGCTCCAACCCAGAACCCCAGAACAACCCGACCCGGAAAAGTGGTACCACAGCATAAGGCTCAAAACGAGGAAGCTGGAGTAGAACTGAACGATCTGGCAATCCGTCACGAGCTTCTTCCAAGTGGGACGAACCCCGAGTGCGCACGATAAGTAGTAGGTGTACATTAGCACGTGCACAGAGGCGTTCGTCACGAGCACCACCGGGAACAGCGACTGAGACGTCTCGAGCCAAATGTAGCACATGACCACCACGGCCGAGTGGTGGTACACGTGGAGGAACGTGAGGCGTTTGATAGAGCCTGACAAGATGATTAAGAAAGTATCAACGAATTCTAGAATCTTCGAGAGGTAGAAGACGTAGGCCCAGAAGAAGACGGCGCCGGAGGGAGGGGTGTTCGGCGGGAAGCAGATGATCCAGTGGAAGTGAGGTGCATGGGATATGGTGGACAGGAGGCAACCGAGGGCCATGATGAAGGAGAGGACGAGGAGGAAGGTGCTATGGATGGCGGTGATGGGTTTGAGAATCGCCGGAGGAACCGGAGGGAGAGAGTGACGAGAGAGAGAGAAGGTGAAACAGAGGTAAAAGACGACGGTGAAGACGATAAATTGAGGAGACGAAGCTAGGGTTTGGTTGGGAATCCATGTGAAGTTCTCAATAGAAGGTTGCCTCACAAGATAGTACTCTATGGCTGAGAAAATCTGACTCATTTTTTGTGTTGTTGGAAAATGGCTTTAATTTCAGCACCGTCTGCGGCGGAAGTTGCGGCGGCAGAGAGGGAGGGAGGGAGGGATCTTAGCCTTGAGAGGTTAGAGAGATGAGAGTGGCATTTGCTATACAAGAGTAACTAATTAGGGCTTGTTGAAGTTGGTTTGTGGGATTATGAGAAGCTAGAGTGAGTCTTATTATATTGAGAGTTGTGAGGTGGTGTGCATGTATCTCTTTCAAGTACGGTCCCAACACTCTTTCACGTCACTTCAGAGTCCAGACTGTTTTGTATGTATTGATTGTGCATGCGAGGGAAATTAATTTCACAACTATCTTTTTACCCCCAAGAAAATCAGTTTTTTTTTGCCCCCCCAATTGCCTGGTTATTATCTTCTTCAACTCTCTCTCTCTCTCTCTCTCTCTCTCTCTCTCTCTCTCTCTCTCACTCCGCACAATGATATGGAAAACTGCGGAAAGAAAGACTCGTGAATGTGGAGTGATATGGTATAAGAGATACGTAGCAGAATTCAGTAGCACTCTATGAGCGTGACAGTATGTTAATATAACTTCATTAATATGCTCAATTACGATATAACATGACATGAATCATTACATTTTTATCATATTTTTTTAATACACTAGCATTTCCCCTAGCTTATATAGTACATCCAGGGATTTCATATATCATTTTAAAAAACATCCAACACTGGATCAATAAACCTGTTTAACTAGAGATCTTAAGTTAAAGCTAGTCTTAAATATGCAACATTGATTAATTCTCAGTGAAAGATCTTCCTCAAAATGGTACCCTCAATTGCTGATTAGATTGGCCCATGTTAAGTATTACAGTGTTAATATAACAGTGCCGCTCCATGATTTTACTTTTTTAATATGCATGGGACACTGTTCTTTACTTTCTCTTGTTCTTGCATATCCTGCTCCAGTGTCGTGCTCATCACTTGATAAATATCTAGATGGTCCAGATTTATAGCTTTTATTTTTTATTTTTATTATAAAAAAAATTATGAAATTTTAATAAATCTAGTTTATCATCAATCTGAATAATATAAATTTGACCTGAATAGTCTAATTTAATATTAATTTTTTTTAAATTTTTATAAATTAACTATTCAAAATTTATTAAAATTTTATTTTTTTATTTTAATAAATATAACATAAAAACTGAAAAATCTAGATCATCTAGATTTTTTTAAATTGTTTATCAGGTGATGAGCACCAAAACCAATCGCTATTGCATCTCTCACTAGACCCAATTTTTTTTTGTTTTTGTTTTTGTACAGCACCCTGTATTTTGTCTGCCTCAGGCGTCCAGCAAAAGAAACTTAACAGGAAAGGAATCAAAAACTAATTTGGATCGAGTGAGGATATAACTTTTTTAAGTGATCGAAACCTCTATCACTGATTAACATTACTATATATTCTCCGAGCTCAAACATGAGACTTTTGTTGATCAAGATGTCTGAATCCTTGATCTATTATATATTATATTCCACGCTGCTTTTAGACTCTTGAGTTAGCTCTAGCTAGGTGGCCTCTCTGGATGTATTGTTGTCATTTCCACACTTTAATCTTGTTAATTACTTTTTTTTTAAATAAATTCCACAAGTTTTGGGTTAATACTTAAACAAAGTAATCTCTCGATTGCATAATTTATATGTCATATATACAAAACAACATGCAAATCTAACTAACCTTTTCACCTAACATGAATTCAGCTGGTCCTCTCTTCATTTGAATTGATGTAACTATTTGGGGTATTATATATATATATATATATATATATATATGTGCATAATAAATTTTGTTGTACGGCAAAATATATAGATAAGATATTTTGGGAACTGGTGAAGATATGTAGAGAAATATCTGATATATATGAAAAAAAACAAGACAGATATCAGTCAATTCAGAAGGAGTCAATAGAAATTGATGATAGCATATGATCTCCCCCGGCCTTCCCCACATATAGGTGGGATAATAAAGGTGGGATAATAAAATCCACATAATGTAAATGTGTATGCATGGGGACAAAACTTGAGAAATGGTCATAAATATATAGAATATTAAAGTAACCTGATTAATTATATTTAATTTGTTTGAATAAAAAATGAATAAGGCCCAAAATATAGGCTCAATAAGAGAAGAGTAGGCCCAAAAACGCAATAAGGGCCTGGCTCCAAAAACCTGTATCATGTGATAAAATTCAAGAATACATTGATATTATGTTTGAATGCTTGTGGATTAAATTTAAATTTAAATTTGAGCCAAATTCATTGTTTGAATAATTAAAAATGTGTAACTTGAATTTGAATTTGACCCCAATTGAAATTCAAATCATATTTCAATCCCTTTGTAATTTTAAATCCTTTTTAAACCCCCTATTATTTCAAATTTTAATGGAATCTTTTCTCTTCCTTTACGTTCGTTCGTCGACTTTGCTACCTTTTCAAGATTGGATTGCCAACATCGACAAGAACCAGACTGCAGGCGATGACTGGAACCTGCTCGCTAATGTCAACTGTGACTAGACAATCTGTGACTAGGATTGAATGGCCAGCTTAAACAAAGACTAAACGGCCTTCTTTGATTGAGACTAGAAGGCCAAATTTGATCGGGAGTGGACAGCCAGGGCAAACTATGATTGAATGGCTAGCTTTGATCAAGACTACACAATATAGGTGGACTGCAATAGGACAGCTAGTGCCATTCACTGGTGACGACAAGGACCAAATTGCCAGCAATGATTAGGATCAGGCAGCTAGTATTGATTAAGACTGAATGATCGATGCTGACTAAGACTAGATCGCTAACATTGACTGGGACTGGATAGCATACTTCGTCTAGGATTGGACAGTCGGCATTGATCAGGATCGAGCTGTTACTGCCGACATTCCAAACCCAATTAGCACTGGTAGTTTGGTTTTGGTGAAAGTCAGCAATTCGGTCCTTATTAGCATTAGAAGTCAGGTCTTGGTTGTAGTCAGTGGTCCTGTTCTAGGTGACATCAGCAATCCGATCCCGGTCAGTATTGGTGGTCTAGTTGAGACGAGACCACCAATGTTTGAATTGTCGTTAAATTCAAATGTAGATTTTAAAATTTAAAATTTTACTTAAGATTCAAACAAATGATTTTAAAATTATAATTTAAAATTTTTATATCATCTAAATAAAGGATTTAGAATTTATGAATTTTAAATATGCAATTTTAAATATAAGATTTTAAATATGAGATTTCAAATTAAAATTTTCAACATAAATCTGCACATCCAAATGTAACCTAAAATTATTTTGAATCTCAAACACATCTTTCACACTTAGACAACCGCAGCAACCAGTTTTGGCACACTTAAATATTTGGTGGGCTAAAAGACTTTTTGGGCCAAGAAAATTATTTTTTCTCTATTTTTATATTAATTTTCAAAATTTTAGATTCTAATACTTGCATGGTTTGGTATTTAGAAGTGTTTTTAAAGATACCCTTAGCACACCCAAAAAAAGGAATTTTTTTCTTATATTTTTTATTAGGATTTTCAATCTCTATAGTTTTATCAAGATTAGGTGATATTTGTTTCTCATGTCACTAACGATATTAAATTATAAGGACTATGAAGAGTGAAAACAAATTACAGAAATTAAAAACAAAACTCGATAAAACTATAAGGATCAATGATTATATTTTTTTCATAATTTAGTAAAGTATCTTTTCAATCTTATAACCCTAACAACATTAGTTTTAAATAATTTTTTTAATATTAATCATTATTTAAAAAAATTAAATTTAATATGTTAACATTTAAAAATATTTTGTTAATATTTAAAAGTTCAATGTAAGAATTTTATTGTTGCTGAAACTAACACTATTATAATTAAAGGATTAAACAAAATACTTTATAAAATTAAGGAATCAAAATAAAACCTCATATAAAGTTAGGACTAAAAGTATGTACACTTGAACTCTAAATATTTGTCCTTTTACTATACTTAGTTATTAATAGACTTTGTAATATTGTGATACAAGAATTAAGTGTAATTCTCATCAAAATTTTAACCTACCCCATCACTACTACTTTCTAGCTCTTATATATTACCATCACACCGATTAAGGCATAAAAAGTTGTTGATGGGCACAAAATTGGCTAAGATTTTAGGCCATGTTTAGTATGCAATAACCATGCAAATGGAATTAGAAATAGAAATGAGATTTTAATGGAAACAAGTTTGGTGCATTTGAATTGTGATTTTAAGGAATCCAAATTCAGGGAAATTTCCTTGAATTGGATTCCGTCATAATGAGGATGGAATTAGTTGAATTCTTGAGAATTAATTTCTTCAAACTACCATGCCTTTCATTATATCTTTGCTTTATTTTTATACTTGTTTTGTTCCTTGTTGATTGTCGAACGTCAATGATGGAGCCTTGAAGCACCCAACTCTAGTGATGATGTTGAAGTTAGCTTGAAGGGACAACCATACTAGAATGGAGGTGATCACCAAGAACGATGATGATGACCTTGCGTTACTCCTTCTTCCTCCACAGCCTCCATTGATGGCCTACCTACAATTAACCTAATGGTACCAGGGTTGGCTACAATTTCACTAAGGTAGGAGAGGTTGGGGGCTCGATTTCTGAAAAAGTTTTAAAAGACCTCTTTAGTGGGATGAGGAATAACCCATGTACTACCATAGGAAAAGTAGCATGTGGGCCTGTGAGGGGACACGTGCCAGCATCGCATTCGCCAACATAAGGGGTTGAGGATCGTGCTATTACATAAATTAAACTATGGGAGTGAGATAACTAGCATAATTGTAATACCTCTATTAATTAAACACATAACTAGCATAAAAATTAACCTTAAGGTAAAGATTCCATGATAATTTTAACTAATTAAATCAATAATAAAAGATATTATGGAAAGAAAAAGATCAACCTTGGATATATAAAAACTCAAAAAGGCTAACTAAAAAAATCCCATAGAGATGGGATCCCATAAATCATTAAATTTTAAAATTGAGTTTAAAAGGTCATTTAGCCATTATAAATTGGAGTAAAAAGTGTTCAGGAAGTATGAAAAATGATTAGAGTTAAAAACAAGTAAAAATAAGATAAAAAGGGTCATTTTTGCTTAATAGGGGTACTTAGCTATGGCAGAGAATATTAAGCCGCGGCCAACACTTCTAGTGAAGCTTTTGACTGTGGCCAATTCTCTCTTAGCTACGGCCAAATAGTTTGGGAAAGTCTTTTGGTTGCAGCTGAAAATTTATTGGTCGCGGCTAAAAATATAACAACAACTGTCATAACAACTCCTCAATCATGAGCTTTCGACATGCATAACTTTTGACTCGGATCTTTGATTGAGGTGATTCAAGTGCTCACATGTCAAAAATTTTATAATCTAGCTAATGGTTTTAGTTTCATGTCAATCTAACATTAGATAAATAATTTGGATAGCCAGAACCATAATTTCACATTTTTACCTTTAAACCATCAACCAAGTGTCCAAATCTCAAACTATAAGCCATTAGCCTACACAAGAGCTTGAACCATACTTAATAAGTTCTAATGTACTTGTTTAAATAGTCACAATCATCAAACAACTTTTAATACAAGAGTTGATCACCCAACCACCATAAAGCACATAATAAGAGGGTGAAAATGCAATTATTTGCATTTAAGTTAAATAATCACTCAAAACACGTTAAACTCATCTAACTTGTCAAGATATACTTGTTCAAACTATTTTAGCGTACTACTATGATCAGATTAGGGGTTTGGACCCTTCTATGGCTAAAAAAGTCCAAAAATGACTAAATTCAATGTTTAAGACTATAAATGCAAGTAGACTTCAAACAAATATAAGTCAATATGAAAAGCGCCTAGTTGGTAAATATTGTATTTAAATTATACATAAAAGATAAAACTAGAGACATTACAATTGATTACTCAATCTCTAGCTTGATAAGTCTCCCCTTTATTCTTAGCTTGATTCTTGCCTATAAACATTAAACTATGGGAGTGAGATAAACATCTCAATAACCAAGAAACTTAATTAAAGCATATTAAAGTGTGGCACATATAAACAAATAGGAAATTTATATCACATATGTCAATCACACATTAATCACATTATAACACAAGATAGTATGTCGCATGATCAATGTAACCACCTTATATCCCTCTTTATATCTTCTGATTGAACTTATGGGCTAACAACTCGTATAGGTTTAGTTCATGTAATTGGATTAGCCTCGCTCTTTAATTATGAAGGGTCACCTGTAATACCCTCAAATTTACAGACTGATTTTTCGCAAGTTATTAATTCAACAAATCCTTTTTTTTTTACTTTTTTTTTTCATTGAACCCTTATCATGGTAGAAAAATTTCTACCACGATACATCCAAAATAATATACCACAAGTCTTAAAATATCTCAAAAAAGCAATTAGAACCATGAGGGATAGACATGATCCTCATAGCATGTTATTCAAATCAGATCATGAATCAAGAGGGACAGACATAATCCTCTTGGTCATATAAATACTTTTAATAAAAAGGATTAGAGTTTACATGCTTCACAAAGAAGATATGTCCTAAGTTGGCACAAGATACATTGTATAATCTAAAATAAGAGGCAATGTAAAAGATGGTATCTCATACACCACAATTACACCTCTGGTGCTTTCTCGGCCGAACTCGCTCCTGTAAAAATATTAACCACGGGGAATGAGACTTAAAAGTCTCAGTAACCAAAAATTAATATGTAATGATGCATGCGGATGTAACTAATCATGCGATTGCTAAGTGGGCACACAAAAAAATTTAACCGAACAATACTTTTAAACAAACCGAACAAGTATTTAATTTACATGACTGCACCTTATATCCTCCTTTCGCCATGCTTGGACGCTAAATCACCCGGCTAAAGGTGAGTTGGACCAAGCGACATGCCACTCATTGGGTCCAATGAGGGCTTACCACTTGGTAATAATTAACCGAACAGAAATTCCCATTAACACCATATATTAAAATACCCTGATAAGTCATGCATCATTCAAATATCCAAACAGGAATATATTCGAACAATAATATCTCATCATGATAAACAAAAATAAATTTTTGACCCACTTGGCAATAATTTCAAACAAGTATATATATACAGTATTTATTTTCATTAATTCATAATTTTTTCAAACAATAAAACAACACATAACCATTTACAAACACACCCATCACAACACATTAATAATGGTTACCTTGTGTCTTGAATAATAAGTTCCCCTTCACAACTCCTTTTTCACCACTATCTTTGTCAATATAATCTACATAATTATTTCACAATACTATATATTAATTTTACATTAAAATAAATAACTCTAATTTAAAGAGTTAGAAAGTCTTAGATCTATAATCCATATTAACACTAATGTAAGATTTATGCCTCATTTAACTTCCCAAATTCTTTTTCTAAAATTCTCGTACCCTAATAAACTATTTTTTTATCCTTAAATCACTTCTCGTATCACAATTTCATCCTTCTATATTCTAAAAATTCGTCTAAAAATAAATTAAAAATTTTAGAATTATCCTGAAGCCTCAAATCACCTTTCTATAATCTCAAAAATACCTATTCATACTTAAATAAATATTTAATAATCATAGATTTATCCCTACATCTTAGATTCCACATAAATTCAACCATATAGATCTAGATTTTAACTCAAAAATTCTTAAACATGAGTTTCAACCTCAAAAAAATATTCTATAATATTTATTATATTCCTAAGAGTTTTAAACTATATTTTTAATCCATCATATCATCAGATTAACTATCATATAGAAAAATCCTAATCAGAATATTTACTCTATCTTACAAAATAATCATATCACTAGAAAGCTAATATTATTTAGAAAATAACTATAAAATTAATTTTTTAATTAAATAAATTTTTAAATGCTAATCTAAACAGGAAAGTTAAAACATACCTGAAGAAAAAGAAAATAATCCCCCCTTGCGAGAAAACACCGAGCAACGTGAGAGGAAGAGAGAAAAATAATATAAAAATAGAATTGTGGTCCCAAAATCATATTAAAAAAAATTATAAGTTTGAATTTAATTATTCAAACCTTTGGGCCATTACTTGCAATTTTCACAAATTGCATCTTGGGTCTTTAATTGCAATTTTCACAAATTGCAGTAAAAAATTCCTCATGCTTCCTCCACAATGCACCTCCTCTTTTTATACATGAGAAGGTGCCTTTCATTCCCGCATCTAACCAATGTGGGACTAAACCCCCTCCCCCTTTTTTTTTTACTTTCTTTTCTTTTCTTTTTTTTTTCTTTTTAACTCACACACACACATTAATAATAATTTTTTTAAATCTTAAAATTATATCTTAACAAAATATTTCTTATATAATTTTAAACTTAAGTTTTTAATTCATAATTAAATGCCTAACCATATTATTATTTTCAAATAATCTCAAATAATATAAATTTCTATTATTATCATCATTTTAAAAAAAACTTAAATTTCATAAATTTTTTTATCTAAAAATTAGGATGTTACATCACCCGACCAAAGGCTCTTATACTCACTCTTGGACTATGGGTTCCCCTTACTCAAATTTTAGGGTGTCACAAGTGCCCGACCCATACCATCCAATCTAGGATCAGTGATATTAAGCATCGGCCTTACCCATCATGATCAAACTTAATGGAGGCCATACCACATGAATTTACCATTCTAATCTTCTACTATTCCAAGGTGAACTTCTACCCATCATGATCATGCAAGCTCATTCAACATATGCAAATATATATTCATGCATATCTTAATAGCTTAACACATTCATAAACAAAACATGCAAGTTATCACATGGCCATAAAACATTTTTATCACTATTAGGCTTGTTTATCACATAACATTAATGCAAAGTCATTATATTAACAATCATGTCCATATTATCCACCTTAAACCAATGATAACACAGCATAACTTATAGTTGCAGACACTATGATATATAATAATTAAAATTTTCGGTTACCTCAACTCTTGGTTGACCAACCAAAAGTACTCATGAATATTAAATGAAATCTCCAATAAGCTCAATAGCACCAACAATAGTCAATCTACAATTAAATACACCAATAGTCATTAATGACTAATTATCCTTAATTAACTCTAATCAAAGCCTACATCTAAAAATCATATTGTAGTCATCTACCATAACCAAATCCCTTTTTAGATTCCATTAGTTCACTTAGACTCTCATTAGTCTAATCAACACCACTAATAACTTATAATCTTCCTATATCAACAAATTAGCTCTAGGGTTTACTCCAAACTCTACCTTGAAATCCTAAAACATCAATAGCATCATAACTCAAAAGTTAGACATTTAAATAAACTCTCATTAATCCCATTAAAGTTAGAATTTTAGGCAAACTCATAACTTATTTTTGGATTCCTAAAGAACTACCCAAAAACTATGGTGAAAATGCACAAGAGAGGAAGAGGAGAGGTTATAAGTACTTACCCAAGTGATTAAAAGTTCCAAGTAGACTCAATTAGATATCCACAACAAACCTTAGCAGAGTTCTTTTTGTTCACCTTCGAACTCCTACTCAAAACTTTAATTTTTTTGATATGAAAAGCGAGTTTAGTAGCTTAAAAATCAACTCTTGGCTGCGGCCAATAAATCTTTTGCTGCAACCAAAGATTAAAATTTTAGATTTCAAATATTGTCCATCTAACTGAGCCTAAATATGGCTCAATACCACTTAAGGTCTAATTCTAAGCCCTAATTAGGATCCAATAAATGCATTAGCCTTTCGGACATTATCTTTTAATCCAAGTTAACTCTCAATTGTCTAATTTGTCCTTAATTGACCCATTAACCTTAAATTAAATTTTCTAGGATGTTACATTTTTCGTGTAGCATTTTCACCCCTTAAGTAATTAATTTAGAGCATCCACTACCTTAACGTTAACTCACCACATGTGGACTGCTATAATTGCTAAGTTGGACTACATCTTGACTGAAAATACTGAGTTGAACTAAATTTCCCTCTATCTGCAACCTTCTCTCTCCTCTCTCTTTCCCCCTACCTACTTTCTCCAACATCATGCATGCATGCATTGCTTATGCATCTTATAACTGAAGGTGGTTTTCAGTCTTATGTGGTCAATAGAGTAGCGGTGAAAGAGGAGGAGCTACTACATGAAGGTGACAACTATGAATAGAGAGGGAGATGAAGGAGACGATTAAGGATTAACAGCACTGATATCTCTGTTCTTCCTTGTTTTTGTTCTTAGAAACAGAGGCTGATCAATGATCATATTGTTTACTTTGAAAGGCATCATCTATAGGATAACTAACAAGATCATGATCGACACTGGAAAGGCATCAACATGAATGGTGTGGATTGGCTTTTGTTGCTAATGGAGAGCATAATGGGTTGTTATAACCTTCAAACATCTGTGGTTGTCACCATCGTCACTGCAAATGCTAGCACACAACTCGTCTTCCTCACTATCTTCACTTTGAACATCCACAACACATCTATCCTAAGTCATCATGATCACTCTATGGTTGGGGAAGAATGTTAAAAGAGCTTGAATAGGTGGTCTTAGAAATTTAAAAAATCACCATAGGTGTTTTGGTTAGCAAAATCATTGTGGGAGGCCAAGGAAGAAGTAAATCACCATTGGCAATGGAGAGGATGAGCTTCAAGATTGACGGCTATGAAGAGAGAGGAAGATAAAGTTGTCGAGCTTCAAGGATGGCAATTGTGAACATAGCAAAGGCAATGGCTTTGAGATAAATGGTAGAGGTTGTGAAGCTTTAAGCTTCATTGGAAGTGGGTGAGCAATGATAAGGAGAAGAGCAAGTATGTGACAAGGGTGTCAAATCAAGCTTCCAATATTAGAGGGAGATGATAATACTGAAGACTGAGGCAGTAGTAGAAGAATCATCATCAAAGGGAGATGATAACAAGTCACATAAAATAAGGCCCACAAGAAAATTTTAACGAAGTTAGTATGGATTTGACGTCAGTGTAACATGTACAATGAATTAATTACATTAAGGGAAAAAATGCTACGCGAAAAACATTATGATACTAGGTGCTCTTCAGAGAAAGCATCTGAGGCAAAAATGCACTTTTAGCCAAAAACAATTATTACTATTTTTTTTTAAATAAATAGCTTTATTGAGGAAATGATTAGAACATAATATCAAATTACAAATTGCTCTATACAATTTTTTTCATCACTAAAATTCAACAACTAAATATTAGTGACTACTTTATTTTAGAAAATGACTAGTTTTCTTGTGAAAGTGATTAAAATAAAATAACAAATTACAAGTTCTAATGATCTTTTATTTTTTTAGAAGGGTAAAAAGGTTTTTTCATATTAAAACTAATTGACATATAAAAAAAATAATTGTCATATTTTGCTTTACTTAATTTTTATTTACATATTTTGGGTATAATTTTCTTTCATTCCCCTTATATTTTCTGTAGACGTAGATGGGATAATTATTTATTAATTTTAAGGGAAATTTAGCATAGGTCTAAAATTAATTATTCAATAACATTATTTGTAAACCTCGATCAACTTGTAAACTAGTGAACTGGTTACCTAGCTAGTTTGGTTAATTAAAAAAATCAATCATCTATAATTTGGCTTTAACCTGATCAAACTCGGCCAACCCAATAGGTTAATGAGTTGACTCAGGTAAGATTTTGTTGTTTTTACTTTTTTTTTTATTTTTTTTTCCTTTCTTCTTTTAACTATTGAATCCCAATCAAATATAAATTTCTTGATCAATAATTTTAATGTTATTATATTTTATTATTGTCAAAAACTTATAATTATTATTTTTATAAGGCATACATAAAATTTTATAAATAAATTTTTCATTTACTTAAGAATTAATAATTTTTATTTAAATATTATAGTTTTTTATGTGAATATGTTTTTTATATTTAATTAAACTATATTATTTTAATCGTGGAGGATATTATTCTAGTTAATTAAACTACTCACCTCTAAACTACTAGCTTAACCGATTCAATCACTTGTTCGGTTCTCAGTAGCAAACTCACCAACCATAACCCCAACCAAACCCCATCTCGTGAGTAGCGGATTCACTTACCTCGACGAGCAACAAGCATTCTACACTGCGTTGGACGCCGTCCACTGTCGTCAGCCCTGCGTGGTTGTTCTCGGTCCGGTGACATCGATTTGTTCAATCTGGCTTTGAATTTAGATTTGAATTTGTCCCCAGCGTCATCTGTTCCCGGCGTGGTTGTTCTTGCTTTGCTTTAAATTCATTTTAAGTTGGCTTTGAATCTGTTGTGTAATCATTTGAATGTTGATGCTTTTGAATTTGGGAATATTTACAGATTGAGTTTATTTATTTATGTATTTTTGGATTCTAGTTTTTGCTTGAATGCTGTGTAATTCGATATTATACTTATCCCCTGTTCATTTTGATTACTAGCGACTTGTATGATTTTGATTGTGTTCTTTTGCAATGTTGGATTTGTTGTGTATTGGCATTCTGCTTATTAATCTTTTTATATTATCATCAATTCAGAAAATTCTCAAGGTATTTGTGATGTATGATTTTGGAAATGATTTGGCTCGAGTTGTGTAGAAGTATCTGTAACAAAAATTAAAAGGGTATTGTATCAACTATGCATATTTCAAAGATTTCTGCCCCCACTGAGTGTAATATAGGTCCTCCTATATTGATGGCATCACTTTATATACAGCCTAACCTGTATGTGTGTGTTCAAACGTAGTAGAATAGCATATAACGGTATTGTACAAAATCATTACATATTTGGTATGCTTGCGCCTTGCTGTAGATTGGTGAATTAATGAACTATGGTTAGGTTCAGCTTTTGGTCTTATTATGTGCAAAAATTGTGTTCATCTTTTGGGTCAAATTGTACAAAATAAAAGAAAAGGTTACAATAGTCCTAAACCCGAGCTCAGTTTGGATTGGTTTGGATTGATTTGGTCTTATCCTTGGTTTTTCCAGGCATGACCAGGAACCCAAGCTCCATTTGGGCTGGGCATTGGGTTGATAGTCAATCTAGCACAGCCCAGTTTGTGTTCACCCTCATACATTTATAAAAGTAAAAATATAAACTGCTCCAAGTTTTTCTCTATGAAATATATTACCAAAGGACTATTTTGGCCCAAGAAAATGAAGGATTTTTATCAGGGTTGTATTAAAATTGCTATCTGAAATGTTGAATCATTTCTCATAAATTTGGAACTCTAATCCCAAATCAAAGCTGCAATCCTGCAACTATACAGCTGCATGAAGACATCGTCCCCATTTTTCTGGTCGATTTTGAATTTTCTTCATTTTTTTTTTTTGAGCAAAACAAGTAGTGCTAGTGCTCACAGAGTGTCATGCAGTAATTTCAGGTAAGGTATGATTTCGACACTTAGCTGAAAGCCTGAAATAGTAGTTTGCCTATTATGTTTTCCTTCGATGTTTGGTTGTTGAGAAATCTTGGTGAAACAACCAGAGTGGCTTACAATCCTAGAAATGAAGACCCTTCATTTGTTATGATACTAAAGCATACCCTCACTCTCTAGCTATATAGGGCCCTGACATTTTCTTTGTTTCAGGTATAATCAGGTATCACAATGCCTGATGTTCAGTCCCTTGCTAGTGATTTCTTGAATCAACTTAAGAAACGGTATATTTTTCTTCACTATCACTGATAGAGTTGAATGAGAAAAGATTTAGATACAATCTTGTGGGACTGAGAACTCATTTCTGTATTGTATTATGTGGTGTAGTAAAATTGAAGGCTCTCAGGCCACAGCAAAGCAGACAGCAGAAGTGCTTCGGTCTGTGATTTCTCAACAACGGGTGCCTCACACAAATCAGGCTGGAGCTCTGATTGATGCAGTAAGAGCTGTGGGGGAGCAGCTCATTGCTGCAAATCCTGTTGGTATGCTAAAAAATAGTTTCCTTCAAAAGTTTGCATGCTTTGTTCTTGTCTTGACCACAATTTTTATTCCAGATTAGCATGCGTTGGGTATTTTTTCTACCTGATTGCTTGTGTAAGTTGAATCATGTCTTCTAGATGCTTTTTTAGATCATCATATTGTGTATGTACGGTGTATGTGAATCTTTTGTAATGTGCATAAATTGTCTTTGTTTTTTTTTTTTTTTGGATTGCCTCAAGGGTGGTAATAGATTGTCACCATCCTTGGCATCTTCTGTTAATTGACTCCAGCTACGTAGTGAACATGTGGTTGGTCCTTATTTGGTTTTTACTAATTTACATGTATGTTCTAGAGAGTATATTACTCATTATCTATTGATTGAGGATAGTTGGGCTTATGCATTCCCTAAACTTTTTGGTAGTGCAGCCATCTTGGCCCAAATCATGTATCATGAGTCCTACATCAGGAAACCTCATAAGTTGAGTAGAATTTATAAGTATGAGGAGTTCTTCCACCAATAGGCTAGTTTTTTGGGATGGGTTCTCTCTTTGGACTCGTAATCATAATGCTACTCCTTTTATTAAGAGACCGGTGTCACAGAAAAGGCTACCCATGGAGTGTTCTCACTAGTAGGAAACCAAGTGAAGTACTGTGGAGTGGAGCTATTGAGGACGTCGGCTTTCAAAGGGGGTAGCATTGTCATGAGTCTCACATTGGGAAGCCTCACAAGTTGAGTGGGGTTTATAAGTATGAGGGGCTGTCCCACCAATAGGCAGGTCTTTAGGGATGGATTCTCTCTTTAGACTTATGCTTGTAACACCATGGATTCCCAAGCCAGTGATTCCCCAAAGCCCACTGCTACCAGCAAGCTTTTATTATTAATTTTGCATATTTATATCTTGTTTTCCTATCATTAGATGGTATGTTTGTAATTGCAGAGCTAGCTGTGGGTAATATTGTAAGGCGAGTTTTGCACATTATAAGGGAGGAACATCTTTCCCTTGCAACGGATGCTATTGCTGGTTTGGGAATATCAGCAGAAAGCGATGATGAAGATGATGTGGATCGAGATGATCATCCTGTTCTATCTGCAGCTGCTGTTGCCGCTGCTGCAAGAAGCACTTTGCGTCCACCATCATTGCAAACTCTTCTAGAGGATGTGCCTAATTCAGCTGCCATTCCACACGCATCTTCTTCAGGGGGTGAATCTGAAGGAAAAAGTAGATGTGAGATGACATGAGACTATAAGAATGTTATATCCTCATTTAGTTATTGAGTCTATCATGATATGAGAATGCCATAACTTGGATCCATGCTACTAGATGATTTATTTGCCTGTAAAAGTCACTGGCACTGATATGATTAAACATTGAGTCCACGCTGTCATGTGTCATTTTATGATAATTGCCTGTGTCTTCTATTTAAGTTTAGTAATTGTTTTTTAATTCTCTTGCAGCAGCCGACAAAGGTTCCCGAGGTCGGAAGCTGAAACACGATGTCATTGAAGCTGTCAATGATCTTATTCAAGATATTGCCACTTGCCATGAACAAATAGCAGAGCAGGCTGTAGAACACATACATCACAAGTACTTCTTCCCCTAAATGCTCTAAGAGGATGTTAATATTTTTAGATTTCCCTGCTATTCTCTAAGTCCATGTTGGTTGAAAACATGTTAGTAGGAGCAATATTTGCTTCCATCAAGCTTTAATTAGCTGGTGAAAAATACATTGAATGTTTTCTAGATAATCTAGGGTCTTAAGTTATAGATTGAATGTGTTAGTGTCATATATATTAGAATTAAAATGAAGGAAATTTCTGTGTTAATGCATTCTATTATAAAATTCTTTTCTTGTACTAATATATGTTAAATAAGGGAAGCGAATGGCAACTTCAACTGATTCAATCTTAAGTTTTGGATCTGTAAATGATACTTAAGATCCAAAAGCATATCAATTAGTAAACAAAAGTTTAAATTAACATAGGTGGTTATTGATATACAGATAGAGTGAAATTATTTAACTTCCCTTACCTCTTAATTATGAATATTAAAAAATTATTTATTTTTATTTTTATTCATTCAAGTAATTTATTTAAAATGAATTAAAAAAATTGACTTGCTGTTATGTCATGGCAAGCTGTTACTTTTCCTCATTTCTTACACAGCTGATTGCATGCTTTTCAGTGAGGTAATACTAACGCTAGGGAGTTCAAGAACAGTGCTGGAGTTTCTTTGTGCTGCAAAGGAGAAGAAGAGATCATTTCGGGTCTTTGTTGCTGAGGGTGCCCCAAGGTTGGTAGCAGTTGCTAACTAACATTTGCTAGGATTATGCCACCTGCTTTTTTAGCAATAGGGATTTATATGTAGTATTTATAAGATTAAATAGTGCTGAATGTATGTGCAATCAGATATAAAGGGGCATCTCCTTGCAAAAGATTTGGCAGCAAGAGGCTTACAAACCACAGTAATAACTGATTCTGCAGTTTTTGCCATGATATCCCGTGTAAACATGGTACTTGTAAATTCTTGTTCTATATCTGGAGTAGAATCTTTTACATTAATTTAAACTGATTTTGAATTTAACATTATGTAGGTTATAGTTGGAGCTCATGCTGTCATGGCTAATGGAGGAGTTATTGCCCCTGTTGGGTTGAATATGGTTGCACTTGCAGCTCAAAGGCATGCTGTTCCTTTTGTTGTACTTGCTGGGAGTCACAAGGTGAATTGTTAGAATATCATATCCATCTTTGCATCTTGTTACATTAAAGCAAATAAAGTCCTAATGACTTTTCACTTTTGATGTCTTTTCATATTTCTTGTCTTTCTCTGTTTAATATTTGAAATAGGAGACCACTTGACTGCCATACCAGTATAAGGGACGTATGTGAATAATTGTTTGTACAAGGACTTGAACTGGGATAGTAGTTTTATATTTTAATTCCTGTCCATTTTTAGCTGAAAACCAAGATCCATTCAATGGTTGGATTTTTTATTTTTATTTTTTTGCCCTTAATAGTTGGATTTACTTTTATGCTTTCTTAATTTAAATTTTGCTAATGCCTCTTAGTTCTTTCCAGAGTATGAGAGGTTTGCATAATTCTTTGACTGATGTTTCTGTGGAAAAAAGCTCTTTGATCACTGTCTCTGCAAGTTATTTGATTGAATAATTGTCAATACTGATAAATTGGGAATATCAAAACAAGCAAAGAAACTAGATGATCACCAAATAATTATATTGTCAAATGTTGTATTTCATATTTTCTTTCTTCCATCTCTAGCCTCATGCTGAGTTATGGAATTGTGTACTTTTCATGCACTGATCATAAAATCTAATACTAAGAAACTTTATGATCACTTTAAGAATGCTCTTTTATCTGCCTCCTCTTATGAAGCTTGAAATGGTTTGAAGTAAAACGTTTAATATAAGTGGGTTGTAATGGTGATACTTCAATTTGGCTAAACCATATCTAATATGTTTTCTGTTGGAAACATTTCAATTTCTAGCTTTCAGGCATGCTTATTCTGTTGACAGGAGAAGTGGGGTTACTGTCTTAAATTTAAAATGCTCATGCTAAAGTATATGGCCCAACTGCTTAATGTGATTGCTGGACACTAGCACGTTTACAAATAGACTAGTATAACAGCTTCTTGTTTTGATATTAATGTTATGGAAAAATATTAGTTGATATTTGCTGCTATTCTGACACCACTTGGTTTACATAGTCTTTGCTGGGTGGGTTACATTCAATTAATGGAGTACTGCATTTCCTCATTTGGTGTCTCTGGCTATTAGCGGTTCTGGCTATGTTCCATCACACTCTGGTCATAATATAGACTTGCAAGATGGCTTAATGCACAGTATGTGACTGATCTGGAAGACAACCAGTAAATAACTGATGATTTGGGAGTCTATATCAGAAAACTTTTGACCTTGATATTTGGAATTGAATAAGTAATAACGTTTCGTATGTTGAGAATGGTAAAGCTGCCTCCTAGTCATTGATTCAGTTAGGATGTTGCTTCTTGATACAATGCTATTACAATTGCTTCGATGAATCCCTGGGTTTCTGTATATTAATAGTAGGCAGTCTATAATGCCATAGTCTGGTTATATAACTGGGTTGTGATTTGCTTCATGATTATGGTGATTAAAAACTGCTCTCTTTTTGACAGTTGTGCCCTTTGTATCCTCATGATCCTGAGGTCTCGCTGAATGAGCTGAGGTCTCCTTCTGAGCTGCTTGACTTTGGGGAATTTTCAGATTGTATGGATTCGTCAAGTGGTGCGGGTTCTCTTCATGTTGTTAATCCAACATTTGATTATGTGGATCCAAAGCTTGTTAGTCTCTTCATTACTGACACGTAAGTTGAGCTGGGTTTCAGTGAAGAATCTTTTTGGCTTTCCCCTATCATTAGCTCTTGCAAACTATTATACTCAGTTTCCTTGTGCATTTTCTCGTATGGAAATTACTTTTTCAGAGGTGGCCACAACCCATCATACATGTACCGGCTCATAGCTGATTATTACTCTCTGCTGATGATTTGGTGGTGAACGGAGGAACTATTGCTGGGAGTTGAGTTTTTCCCTTAATTTGGTAACTAATTAATATAGGTCTGCAGCTGTTAATCAATCTTGAGGGGTGATTGTACTGAAGAAGCATTAGCACACATTTTTTAAAACTGGGAATTTTTTAGAGTTGCTGTTTTGCTAAGATCAGAA
Source organism: Prosopis cineraria (assembly GCF_029017545.1). NCBI lineage: Eukaryota > Viridiplantae > Streptophyta > Magnoliopsida > Fabales > Fabaceae > Prosopis > Prosopis cineraria. Next base: position 28,355 of record NW_026556670.1, read on the forward strand.
GAAGAATGTAATCCTATATAGGGCTTTTTGGAAAGCGCCAAGACATTTAACTCATTAGTAATGTATAGGAACTGGCCTTTCTCTGGACGGTGGTGGTTGATAACTAGTTCTACTCAATAGAATTTTAACCAAGGATGTAACTTCTCTTATTATGAGTCAATATTCACATGGCTTTTGACAATCAAGCCATAAAATTATGTTTTCTGGTAATCTCTGTTACGAGTCATTATTCATATGCCTCCCCTCTCCCAATTTTTGAATCCCAAAATTCTGGGAAAGAGTTATAGATAAGTCTTATACAACACATTTAAATACCATAAGGTCTATTGACAATTTGGCAAATCCTTTGCTTAGTGTGTTCTCTCTCTCTCTCTCTCTCTCTTTTTTTTTTTGTTTGAAATTTAGGGAGGTAGGTACTATTGGCCTGAGATTATAAGTGATAATTGAACCCATGGCCTGTCACTGATAGGGGAACTTGCATGCTATTAGGCTGCAAAGCCATTGGTATTTTCTTTGCCAAGTTGTCAATAGACATTGTGATATTTAAATGTATTATGTGAGACCTCAAAGTAATTCTCGGTTAATTGGAAACATCCCATTGACATCTCTCAGGGAATTATTTACCTTTTCATGCTTGATTACCAGCGAATGATTAGTCATGGGCTTGAGAGAAGTTAGAGATAAGTTGTGTGAAAAGAGAATAAAGCTTGTGATACTGTGAGGATTGGATTATCGAGGACTATTATAATGACAATATCCAGTGAGACAATGGAATTCCATAGTGCTGACACTACTTGAGCCTGTCCTATTAGTCCCTGTCGATGAAATGTAACTCTTTTCTCTGTCGGCCTAATCCTATGATGGATAATGGCCGTGTTTTCCCTCAGTCAATATATTTTTCTCACTTTTTGAGCCCCTAAAAATGATACTTGTAGCATGAAATTTTCATGTTTTATCTTTGCAAAAGATTGTTTTAAAAGTCGGATTAAATTAAATGGTTGGATTAATAGAACTTTTGACTGAAGCTGTCGATGGCTTGATTTGGATAAAAACATTTTTTTTAATTGAGTTGGATTAGGCTGGGCTTAAATCACTATTAGGCTAAAAATTGAATTAAGTCAGGGATTGAAGCGGTTTTAAAAAAGTTAGATCGTTTTGAATTAATATATTAAAAAAAGCTTAAAAAAATTGAGAAATTAAATATCTACTGAAATCCAACTTTATTTAATTAATTAACACATAAAATATGAGTTGAGATTATTTTTTATAAAGAGGTTAATAGATATAAATATAAATGCAGATACTTTTAAGTTATTCATATTTAATTTAATTAAGATTTATTTATATTTTACAAGTTATAAAATTATAATTTATAATATTATTAAATTTATTGTTATGTTATCTCATTTTATTAATAATTGGCATACTGTAGATTTTTTTTTTTTATATTGTTATTAATATATATTTAATATTATTTTTATTTAATAATTACATTATTTGTTCAGCTACTGATTTAACCGATTAGATTATAAAAATCATAAATCATTGACTTATTCAATTTAACATTTGGTTTGACTTTTAAAATATTGTCTAAGTTTATAGATTATTATGGCTTTGAGGATTTTTTCCCCCACAATGCGGCAATATATTACTGTAAAATATACTCCCTTCATTTTGAACTGAAAAACACTTTTAAATTAATTTAATTAATAATATTTAAAATTGTGCATAATTTTCATTATTAAAACTTTATCAATTACACCTAATTAAAGACATTTTTAGAAAAAGATTATTAATTATACTTTAAAAAAATTCAAATGTCTTATATTTTTTAATGTAATATTTTAGAAAAAATACATTATAATACCGACCAAGTGCTTATGAATGTGGGGAGTAATAATTTATAGCTTCGATTTATTCGCATAATTTAGTTGTATAAATCATCAATCAATATTATAAAATTCATAGCAAGTCAAATGATTTACTTTTTTGGTATTTTTTTATAGGTAGAGAGAAGATTAATTTTGATTTTTCTATGTTCATCTTTATTTTTATGTCGTTTTAAATGCTAAAAAATTATTAAAAATTAAATATTTTTATTCTTTATTAGAGATAGAGGTAGAAATTTATTAAATTTTAAGATAAAATTAATAAAATTTAAATTTTTTTAATTCCAATAAAATATGTTGAAAGTAAACTTATAACTAAAATTAGACAAATTGCAAGATACTTTGTTTTTTTTTTTTCTGGCCACAAGGGAGTACAAGATATGAACAATGTAATTTTTTATAGGTTTCACAAAAACTAGATTTTATACATGCATGGAGTATTAACTTAGTTATAATGTAAGAGAATGAGAAGAGATAAAATTTTAATGAGTTTACCTAATTGAAAAATAGAAGTTTAAAATTCTTTAATCCTGATAAGATTTTACATGTTAAATTTTACATGTTTAAAGAGAGAAGTAAGTAAAATTACATTTTAAGTGTTAAAAATATAAGCATCGAATTATTTTTTAAAATTTATTATCATGTATAAATTAAAATTTTAGAAATAATTTTTTCATGATCTTAGAAATAATTTTTTTCATGGTGTGACACCTATCATTTTCAATTTGTATAATTTTGATTTGAATTGTGTTGTATGTTTCAAATATATATTTTTTATTACAGATTTCCTATTTACCATTCATTTTTCTTTGACAATTTTTTCTAAAATTGAGATCCATTAATTTTTATGAAGTATTTTTTTATATTTTTAAATTTTATTATTTATCTTATAAATATAATCATCTCTTTTTTAAGAAAAAGTAAATTTCATGATTCTCAATTGTCAATGTTAAAGGATCTATTTTTCTTTTTTTTTAATTATAGATATCACATTTACCACTAAGACTTTTACTATTATCTTTTCTTCTCAATTATTAAATTAATTTTAAAAATATTATATATTATATTTTTTAAAATAATATTATAAAAAAATTAAGAATTCTTATCATAGATTTGTAGCGATTAGATTGAAAATACTATATATAAAAAGTATTGATTATAAATTATAAATATAAGTAGAAAGATAGAAAACTTACATAAAGGTCCCTTGTAGTAAAGTGTTCATTTAACTATTGAATATCTGAAGTTATAATTATAAAAAATAAAAATTATAATTATAAATTGCTGATAAAATGATTGTAAATTAATTATTTATTAATATAATATATGTTTAATAGAGATCTTATCATCTGTACAATTTAATTTTAAATTATACTTAAGTATTAAGAAATTTGGGTGTAGTATTTGAATTTTGTGAGATTTATTTGTAAATAAGTCTACTCATGAGACCTTATACATAAGTTTTCTTAGATAGATATTGTTTTTAAAAAACAATAAGAGATAATTTGAAAAAAAAAAATTGTAATTTTTTTAAATATTTTATTACATGGGCATTCCATGGATCAACCTACTGCCAGGTTTACCTTGTTGCTCTGTGGTTTTTAGACCTGAAAACATGAAAATTTACTCGAACTCTGGTGCAAGGAAACCATGAAGGATCGAAGGCAGTGAACTTTGACATTTACATTATTTTATAAGAATAGGGCTACGGAAAACAGCAAAAAGGACGTCTCTGATCTGACGTCAGTGATCTGCCACCAAACGACCAAACCAGGGATAATCGCCGTACGTAATTGCAATCTTGAGATGAAATAAAAGCAGCTTACGTCGTTTCGGTCCTTGTCCCCTGTTTAATTATTTAGGGCTCATTCCCTCCCAACCTCGCCGCCGTTGTCGCCGTCGCTCGCATACTCGAACCCAGTCTGAACCGGTTCAAGTCCCTCATTCTGCCGTTCTCGCATCACACTTGTGCTTCTCAACTCTTTCCTCTCGTGGTTGCTGCCTCAACAATTGGAAGGGGATCCAAAATTCTCTGTTAGTCTTTGGAATTGAAGGCAGTTAGCTCTCAATTTTGCTGATTTTGGTTTGAAAAAATTAATCTTTAATCCTCCAACTTTTAAATCACTTATAACTCAGTCTCTCAACTATGACTTATTATGACTCAGTTCTCTCAATTACGACTTACTTATGACTCAATCTCTTAACTTTTAAATCACTTATAATTAATCCCTTAACTTTTGTTAATTTTTTTTTCATGTTAATTTATATCTTACATCAATGAGCAAGAAGAGGATATTTTAAAATAATATATAAATATTTTTTATCCCTTTTATTTGATAAGAAATTTTAAAAAAAAATTAAAAATAAGAATCGAGTTATAGGTGAATTAAAAGTTGAGGGACTAAATCGCAGCGAGTCATAGTTGAGGGACGAGTCGCAGTGAGTTATAATTGAGGATTGAATTACAAGTGAGTTAAAAGTTAAAAATTAAAAAATTAATTTTCTTGGTTTTATATGATTTAGGGTGTCAATTTGATACTAGTTTTTTTTTTCTTTTTTAATTTAAAAAATTAATCTTTTAATTCTTTAACTATAATTAATAAGACTCAATCCAAAGTTTGAGAAAATTAATCCATGTCATTAATGAATCAATTATAATCTTTCATGAATAATCTGATGTGACACAAGTATGTAATTAAAATTTCTCCAAC
>NW_026556671.1:0-32909 GCF_029017545.1 Prosopis cineraria
AAAAAAATGGTTTATATTTTTAAAGGGATAGAATATATTTAAAAATTGTCAGACCTGTGAAGATAACTCTAACATTTCTTTTTAAAGGCAGGCTAGTTTGCACTCATTTAATTTGGCATGAAGTTGGTGAGTTATTTGAGTTAAATTATTCTTTTTCTAAAAAATATTTAGTTAGGCCTACTAATGGATCTTTCTTGCCAGACTCAATTGGGTTTGCTGTGATCCACTGTTAAACCATTTGTTTACCATGTTGACTATAATTCAATCTTAATTCTTTACTTTTTAATTTTTAGATTCCGAGGGCCTAGTGATTAAGCCTACTATTAGTAGATTTCAATAATGTAAAAAAATATATAAAACAATTTTCTACCAAAAAAATATAAACAATTACTTGTTAATCAATTTTTTTATGTCCTAATAAATAAATAAGAAATGTTTTTGGTACATTTTTTAGGACAAAAAATCACTAGAGTTAAAACAATTCTAAACCACAGTTGAAATTTCAAACCTGAAACCTAGGATGGGCAGACATGATTTAAGTGTATGATTTTAGTTGATTTTATTTTTTGGGCCTGAGATGAGATTGCATTTGAATTTAATATAGGCTATCCGTTGAAATTATTTAATGTGGCTCATATGATGTGAGCACTATGTCATTCTGATTATAAAATATAAGGTATTGCAATTTGCAATTCGCAAATAATGTATTTCTTTATGATCTTTATGTTTATTGATAGAGAAACATAACTTTTAATCTTTATAAATCATTTATATTTTGTTATAGGTTCTTGCATGTTTTTTAGTATTTTGAATCCCTATACTTTCATTTTTTGGTGCTTTAAGTCCTTTAAGAATTTATAACAAACACGAGTAAGTAAAAGTATAAAGATTTAGAACACAAAAAAAAAAATATAGGGACTTAGAACAATAAAAAATAAAAATGTGAAGACTTATGCCAAAACACAACAAGCAAAATAAAAAAAAAAATTATGCTTTCCTTTTATTGATTTATGAAGTGAACAAATGTGTATGATACAGTACTCGTTATGGGTGTGACATGTGAATAATCTAAATTAGGTTTGAATAGTTTGGATGTAAGATTTTAAACTTGTATTTTTTAACTGACAAAGTCACTTTCTTCCAATTAAGTTACCATTTAAAAAACAACAATAAAAAAGTTACTATTTAAAAAAAAAGTAAAATAATAGTTTGACCAGCCCAAATTTCATGAACCTAAACGGACCATATTCATGGTGATCATTACCAATTCCGTCTTGAATACAAAAGTATAGGATAACTATTAGTGTAATTATTTTTATACAAGTATATGATATTTAGTAAAGGTTAATACTCTAGTCTCTAATAGAAGGTAAAATTTGAAGTTTTTGTGTGTGTTTAATATAAGACAGAATTATTAATTTTTTATAAATTTTATCATTATTTATTTATTATGATTTGAATTCTTAGACAATAATTTATATAAAAATAGAAAAAAATATCAAAAGTTATACATTTTTTAAATTTTAAAGATGTAACTAATATTTCTTAATAAGTAGGAAATTAGTTAACCTTATCTTATAGTATTAAGGATCATTGGAAGTTTGTTTAAGATATTTCTAACTGAATTACATCAAATTAATTAATTAATTATCTTTAAATTAATACTATTTTTCATGCATGTTTGTCCTTAAGATGTCTCACTTAAAAGGCAAATGGTTGAGAGATTTATTTGTCAAGAATTTTTTTTTTAAACTCATTAATTATATATTAAAAAAAACTAAAACTACTGCCATATTCTTAAAAGTCAATCTTCAAAAAAGTGGTTTATATTTTTAAAGGGAGGAGATATATTTAAATATTGTCTGACCTGTAAAGATAACTCTTGTAATTTGTTTTGTTTTCAACCCCAGGAGGTTTAAAGTTCAATATTTTCAAGGAAACGTGGACAGCATAGAAAAATTATTAGTCTTGCTTCAATAATTCCATTCTAGGATTTACGTTCTCTGGGTTTTAATCTTCCAACAAGAAAAGTCAATGTGGGTTTGGTGACCAACTCCTCGTAAAGGTCAAACTTTGGCTTAGTTCAAATTATGGCCAAAGTATGATCGAAGTCGTGGACTACGACGTCGTTCATATCGCCCAGTAGGTTCCTGAGAAGAGGGAGCTGATCAACACGAAGCTGAGATTTATTCTGCAAGAATGCCTTGTGAGGATGAGCTGCTTCGGTGTTGTGAGATTGAAGCTAAGGAAGGCAACAGATTCTTGTGGCCTGGTTTGAACACTGAGCTTCTTTCTCGTAACAGAAGGAAAATTCTGCACATACAGCAAGTAAGCTTATGTTGCTCCTTCTCGACATTGAAGAAGGGGAGGGAGAACCAGGTTGGCGACCAAAGAGAAGAAAAGTTGGAGGACGGTACGGTGAGGGAAATAAATTAAAGTACTTGACTTGAGAATGCGACCACCTAGTACTTACAATGAATGTGGACCCTACAATTGAGAGAACATTAATTAAAACCTCTAAAAGTATGTAATATCTTTTTTTTTTTTTTGAGCAAATAAAAGAATGTAATATCTGATTTACACAACATGAATGGAAGATGTCATACTATTATTTCTTTTAATTTTATTTATAAGATAAAGATAAAATTTTTTTTATCTTATTTATAAGTTAGGTTATTAAATTTTTATAATAATTTTTTTTATTTTTTATTGAATATTAAAGAGAGAAAATAAACTCTTAAAGTACATATATGCTTAATAAGAGTAAAATTGAAAATTTATTAAAATTTTTACAAAGTTAATAATTTTTAAAGTTTTTTTTGATTCCAGTGAAATATATTGAAAGTGACTTATAAATAGAATTAAATGATATCAAATGCTCCTAAAAAATAATTCAAGGGCAAATTTGGTATTTAATTCTATTAAAATTTTTTATAAATTGACTATCCATATTTATTATTAATGGTCTAGATTTAAAATTTTTAACATATATTTTTTCAAAGCATATATTTTTTTAAATGACATTTAGGATATTATCTTTATTTTTAATATTTTATTTATTAAAATAAAATTTTAATATTTAATTGAAACTGTTCAAAGTAAATTTGAATAGTTAATTTATAAAAAACATAAAAAATATTTAATAATAAATTAGACAATCAAAATTAAAGCTGTAATTGGTGATAAACATTTTTATTAAAAGTTAGTCCCTCTGTTTTAAGTTATTTTTAATTATTTTCTCCATTTAAAAATATAAGGCATTTTAACTGAATCTCACCCTAATAAAATAGTTACTTACTTTCTAACTAACCCTATCTTTTACATTTATTTCTATTAAATATCCTACAATAAATATAAAATCATTATCAATAGGAGCAGTTTTTAAAAAAAGACAATGATTACACTCCAAAAGATTAAAAATGCCTTATATTTTTAAACATATAACTTTTTAAAAATACCTTACATTTTTGAATGGAGGGAGTAAATCTCACCTTTAATAAATATTTACTTTTTTTCGAACTAATTTTATCTTTTTATATTTACTTCAATTTAATAAAATATTTTATCCTAAAATAAATATAAATTAATTTATTCAATAGAGGTATTTTTTAAAAAACAGCAATGATTACACTTAAAAGATTAAATATCTAATTCATCAAAAAAATCTTACATTTATAAATTGAATGAATATAAATTTTTATTTTAATAAATAAAAATAAAAATAAAATAAAAAACTTTAAAGTTAGAACATCCAAATTCCAAACCCTGTCCATGTACAGCCCGCCCGCCGAAATCCATATCTGATTGTAGTAGACCTTGAAACTCCAATCGTCAAAATAATCAAGCTCTCACTTGTGAATATCTTATTGTCGATGTGTCAGTACAGACAGGAAGGAAATGTTTTTTTTTTTTTTTAAAGAAAAAGAATAACACTAACCGATTGAGTGCTCATGTTTTTTGAGATCGTCATTTTTTTTTTGAGTAAAAGGTCATGGAAAAACCATACAGATAAATAAATTAAGTCATCTCAACGTACAAAAATGTGACTACAACTAGTAGGAGAATTATTAAAAATCTAAACAATTGAGTTGTCGGGGGAGGCTTAATAAGTCATTCAGTCTGCGCATTTATTGACCTCTTTAAAAACGTGATCAAAAGTAACAGTCCAATCGTGCATAAGAAGGTTAGGTCGTCATTTTTTCACTTTCTATTCATAATTTTGTTGCAGCAGCATTCCATTCAAAAAAAAATTTTGGCAAACGCGTTCAATTCAAATTATTGAGCGTTAAAATTTAAGGAATTATCATTATTTATTATAGATATAAAATTGATTAAAAGTAGAATGAGATAAAATAATGCATAATACATAATAGCGTTTGATTTTAAAAATATTAAAAATTAAAATAGGCATGAAGCTCATTGCCTCTGGTTTCTGAATTCGGCGTGCTGGTGGTTCCAGCGGAAGACGAAGGGAAATGGAGAAAAGCCTCACACTACAGGTTAGGAGACTTTGCCCCCTACAATATAATAATAAAATATAATAATATTAAATCATGTAATAACATATTATTTTTTTCAAAAATATCTTATAGTTTAAAGTATTAGATAGTGTAAAATAAATTCTCAATTTAAAAAAAAATAAAAAATTTAATAACCCACCGTTAACTTTAGTCGATGGATATTATGTGGGACTCATAATGACATGTAACACTTCACAAGAACTTTACGTCAACAAGTATAAAGGTATAAATTTAGTCATAAATTATTTTTTGAGAAGTATTAAGTAGTCTCTACTATAAAAAATAGACCATTCAACATCTTTCCATCAATTTTGGTCAAACAACATTTATGTTTAGACTTATGAGACCCATAACGTGTCAATCTCTTCAATCTTCTTATCTTTGCACTTAGTCTCAGCTAGAAAAAAAAAAGGTTCAAAGAGTTCTTATTTGAAAACATTCAAAAAGACGATGCTAACAAAGTAAAAGAAATAATTTGTGGCTAAATGAAGTTAGAATCAAGCTTTTCCCATACATAATAAAATCAAGCTTATACTTCATTCATATCGTCATTGTGAATGTTTTTAAATAAGAATTCTTAAATCTTTTTTTTTTTTAGCTGAAACTGAGAACGAAAGTTTAGATTGGAGATATTAACGTGTTGTGGATCTTATAAGTATGAAAATAAAAAATATTTATTCAAAATTGATGGAAAGGTATTGAATTGTTCATTTTTTATAATAGAAGTTACCTAGTGTTCTTCATAAAATAGTTTGTGGCTAATTTGCATCTTTACATATACTGATGTGGAGTGCCACGTGTTATTGTGGGCCTACATAACATTCGTAGACTAAAATTAACAGTGGGCTACTGGATGCTTTATTTTTAAAAATTGTAGATTTATTTCACACCACTTAATAGTTTAGGATATTAGATATTTTTGAAAAAATTGTATGCAGCTAAATTTATTACTTTATCCTATTAAATTTAATATGTAAGTCTAATCTGATTAAAATATAATTAAAAATAAAAAATATTGATTAAAAATGAAATAGTGAAATTGAAATGATTGTGACTAAACCTGTCTATTAGGCTCATAAGCTAGATTTGGATTTATATCCTCTCAAAATTGTTATCCCTCATCTCAACCCAAGCCCTTTAATCTAATCCAATATTCCATGTCCTGCCACACTGTCCAATGTTAAAATAATTTAATTTTAAAAAGTAATTCTTTTACATTTTATTTCACGACTTTAGATTTTATTAAACAGATTTTTTTTTCCACAAGTGTTGGGTTAGGTTTGAATAAACCGGACTATAGGTCAATCTAACTTATTTTATAAATTTTTTTAAATAAATTTTTATTAAATAAGCTAGGTTAAAATTTGAATAAGCTATCCCTTTACAAACATCTACGGAGTAATTTTTAAAATAGGAAGTGAAAAAAAAATCAATTTAAACCATTATAACAAATATATCTAAAGAAAAGAAAAACTTTTTAAAATCAAATTACTTTAACGTGGAATAATGTCGCAAGGCTTGGATTGGGACATTGAGGGAAAATGATTATGAGAAGATCCGGATTCAGCTAGACCTTATAAAAATAAAAACATATTTGATTAAATAAGTATAATTAAATGTTTGAACATAGCCAAGATTTATTTAGTAAAAAGTGATGTTAGACCAGTCCTGAAATAAGCCAGGCCATCTTTTGCGAGCTGCCCTATTTTCAACCCTAAATTAGTAGTGGCAAGAAGAGTACCATAATGATTTTTTTATCAAAAAAAATTCATTGTCATAGACCCAAATTAAATAGAGACCATTGACAATGGTGGCCCAATTAAAGTGTTCCATTGTAACCTAAGGGATGGGTCCATCTTTACTGAAGAAGCCCGCTATAAAGAACTTTTCTTTTTACCTTAACCCTTGACTTTTTGGACTTTGTATCTAAGTCCTGACATTAACTAAGTCCAAGGTTTCCTGTTCGTTTGTTTTAGCCCAATAATTCGTGCAAGACTTTTTTTTTTTTTTTTCACTTTTTCCCTCCATTTAATACCAAGAAACCATTAAAAGGTGAAATAGGAAATTTTACCGTTTTAGAAGGATATTATGGAGAACGATTCAATATTACACTTGGGAATTTAAAACAGGATAAATATTTAGGGATAAAATAGAAAAACAAATGAGGACAAGTAAATAAGGCCAGATGATGTTAACATGAAAATTGGTGAAGGAGCAATCTGTGTGTGTAGGAAAATCAATGGCTTTGATCTACAAGCTGGGTGTGACCAGACCCATACCAGTTTAAAGAAAAAATATCTTCTGCCTAAAGCCAAAGGAAAGCAATCCAACTCTCTAAATCAATGAAAAAGAAATGTGGCTTTGAAAGCTAAAGATTCATTGGCAAAGAATGATTTTAATAAATCTAGAGTTTTTGACACGACACCTACTTTCATAGGGGCGTGATACAGAATGATATTTTGGGATTTAATTCCCATCATTTTTTATTTTGTTGTAATTTGGGTTACTTCCCTCTTATTATATATATAAAAAAATTGTCATGAAAAATCAGAGCTGATATATATTTGGCCATTGTGGTCCTCACACCAATATTAAATGTCTTGCAATCAGTTAATAACATGCTTTATCCAAGTTTAGGCTTTCAGAATATCATCAGTTTGATGCTTTCTCATTAATATGAATTATAACTATTTATATACATTATTAATTAATAGTGAATGCATTTTATGCATTTGATTTTAATTACTCAAGACCCAAACGGTGTTCTTGGAAACATGAAAATAACGAACAAAGTAATACTATCAGTGGTTGAATTAAGACCTAGAGTCAGGGGTATGAAACAACTTAATTTAGAAATTAATAATTTAAAAAAATATTATAATAAATTTAAAAAATAAGTACATTAGACAAAAACTATAATAACATAAGTAAAATTATGCATATTTTTATTAGGAAAAAATATATTAAGGATTTGTTTGAGAAAAAAAATATGTATATATATATTGAGACAGTTGATAGAGTTTAATTTGAAACAAAGAAAAAAAGAAAACTATTACCTAAAAGGATGACTTTAATTTGTTGTGCTTGGAGTTTATCATAAAAAAAATGAGTTAAAATATTATTTATTTAAGAAGATTTTGAAGTCAAATATTTTTTATTAAGTCTAGAAGGTTCAAAATTCTAAAATTAGGGGTGCAAGATTGTAATTTTTACATACCATGTATGCAATTTTCTCCATGCCCCCTCACATATACATAGCTTTGCCATTAAATACTATGGACCCCTTTAGGATGAACAACCACGGGGATCCAGATCCTATGTAGTGGCTTTTTGTGCAATGGTTGTGAAATGGGTGATGATGACCGTGCATTTTGATCAATGGCTGAAAGGAGGGAGGTGGATAAAAAGACTTCACATTTATGAAGCACGTAATATGAAAATATTTAGTTCACTTGCATTTGGCAAAAACTTGACTATTAATAATAAATTTCAACCTAAATTCAACATTTGTGCTTTTCTAGGATATCCAAAAGCTCAAAAGGGATTTATTTTGCTAAACTTATAGAGTAAATGCCTCTTTATTTTTAGGCATGTTATGGTTATTGAGAATAAATTCCCTTTTAAAGATGCTGGAAATTCTATTCAAAATGAGGCAAAACAATCCTTTGATAAAGTATTATAATATGACTTTGATCAATTACATTCACAAAAATAGAATGGTAATTTTCAAATTACTAAGTCTGTTGCAGAAAATTCTTTAAATATGAATGAATTAGGAGAACCACATGCCATTTAAAATGACAACTTAATTGAACCTCACACTCAAGAACAACATAGAATGAGGCCTATTGGGGAGAAAAAACCTACCATATAGGCAAAGATTATGTTTGTTATGCTTATACTTTTGCGAAATACCCTATTCAATCACATGTATTTTATGATTATGTCTCTCCATCTCATAAATGTTTCCTCTCATCTCTTGATGCTGACATTGAACTTAAGAATTATGAAGAAGCTATGAAAAATAAGCAATGGGTGAAAGCAATAGATGCTGAACTTAGGGCCCTAGAAGAAAACAAAATTTAGACTATAATATATTTACCCAAAGGTAAAAGACCTATAGGTTCTAAGTAGGTATATAAGATCAAACATAGGGCTGATGGGAGTGTAAAGAGATATAAGGTTAGATTAATAGCAAAAGGGTATAGCCAAAGAGAGGGGATAGACTACCAAGAGACTTTTTCCCCTGTGGTAAAAATGGTGACTATTAGAACTGTTTTCTCTTTGGCTGCTCAACATAATTGATTTCTAAATCAAATGAATGTTTTCAATGCCTTCTTATAGGGTGATTTTGTTGAGAAATTTTATATGAATATCCCATAGTGTCTTCTTGGTAAGGGGGAGGCTAAAGTATGTAGACTTAATAAACCCTTATATGAATTCAAGCAAGCATCCCCACAATGGAACCATAAACTCCCACAAGCATTGAAATTAAGAGGTTATAGTCAAAACATGCATATTACTCACTGTTTGTTAAACATTTTGATGATGGCATTGTATGGATCCTTGTGTATTTGGATGATCTAGTAATTACTAAGTTCTGAGACTATAATTAAACAAACTAAAGATTTTTTGCACAGCAAATTGAAGTAGCACATTCTCAAAAAGGTATTGTTATGAACTAGAGAAAGTATGTGTCAGACTCATTGTTTGAAACATGGATGAGCGACTGCAGGCCATTGATGGTGACGATGGCTTCAAATTTGAGACTTACAGCATATGAGGAAGGAAGAAACAAGAAGGAGGAATTGGTGAAAGACCCTAAGGAGTACAAAAGACTCATTGAAAAGTTAATATATTTAACAATGACACGTCCTAGATTTCTTTCTTTGTGTCGAATTTGAGTCAGTTTATGCAAGCTCTAACAAAGGTGCACATGGCAACTGTTAAGAATGTGCTAAGATATTTGAAGAACAACCCAGGCCTTGGGATATTCCTAAGATCCAAACCCAGTACAACACTAAGATGCTTTTGTAACTTGGATTGGGTTGTATGTCACACCACTAGAAGGTCAGTTTCCAGCTATTTGCTGAACGTAGGAGACTCCTTAATCTCTTGGAAGGCAAAGAAGCAAGAAACTATTTTAAAGTCATTAGTTGAAGTTGAGTATAAAGCTCTTAGTATTGTCTCAAAAATTATTTGGGTTTTAGGATTGATGAAGGATTCAGGTCTACAAAATATGACAACCGTAAAGGTATATTGTGATAGCAATGCTGCTATTCATATAGCCAACAACCTTGTTTTTCGTGAGAGGACAAAGCACAGAGGTGGATTGTCATTTTGTCAAGGAGAAACTATAGAAGAAAGTCATTTCCCTGCGCCATGTTCATTCAGCAAAGCAAGAGGCTAATGTTCTAACTAAAGCATTGGGAAAAGAATCCCACGATAGATTTCTCATCAAGCTACAAATTATTGATTTACATAGTTTGAACTTGAAGGAAAGTGTTGAAGAGATGTAATGTTTTATAAGATTTTTTGTTATTTGTTGGTTTATATAGTAATTCATCTATGGGGTATTTGAAAATTTTTAGAAAATCAAGAAACCAATCTTTTGAAAAAATATAAATCAATTAATAATGATTTATATTATAGTTCAGAAAGAATATCTTGCAAAAATGACAAAGGCCTTTCTTAGTTATTTTTTTCCTTGGGCTAAAACTGACTCAGTATTAATTAGGTGCATTGACATGTCGATTTCAGATGATTAGCCAAGGCATTATTTTAGGCCTTGAAATGGCATTAAGCTCTTCAAACAATGGAAAGTTATTGTCACTTTGCAATATGTATTCCATTTAAAAAATCATCCTCTCCTACATTGTGTACCCCTACAATTCATAACAACCGAAAGGCAAACTAGTCAAGTGTTCGCCTTCCATTCTATATAAATGAGAAGCTTCTAGAATGAAGAAAATATAGGGCCCAAGGAAATAAAATGCAAAGTTATTTGGTTATACTATTCCTCTAAGCAGATTTTGAGTAGTCTATCTGTTGTGCAGCAGCGAATGGTTCGGACTTGATGCATGTTTTTGAAATCTTAATGAACTTGAGCTTGATGAACTAACAGAAGATGTGTTCCTAACAAGTGGTACTAGAGATTGCACTACATCTGTCATCAACGGCCTATAATCTGCTTCTGGCTGTATGCACATCGCTGCTATGGCTGCTACCTATAAAAACCAAGACAGTAATACAAATCAATCCATTAATGGGACAAAACCATATCAATCCACCAAGAATGTTCACAGGTTTGGTTTTCCTCAATTCACCAAACTCATTCACAGGTTTGGGACAAAAAAAGTTTGGTTCAAGTTTGTTTTTTTTTTTTTTCAAATGAGATATTCAATGGTATATGTACATATTTACAGGTAATTTTTAATAACTATTAATGACTATCAGCAACAACAAAAATTCTTGAGGACAAAAGAATATTTTTTTTTAAATAATTAATTAGCACATTTATGATTTAACTATTAAAAACTAACGTATTATCTTTAAAATACTATATTATAAATTTTAAAAAAATTATCAAAGACATTAATAGACAACATTTAGTTAACTGTAATTGATTTTTGTATTAGTGATTTATAAATAAATAAACTTATAAATGAGGAAAAATTAGAGAAATTTATAAAAAATATAGAAAATAAATAATAAGGTTACAACTGATAATTTGGACGGGCCAGGCTTATTTTTATTAAGTTTAAAGTATCATACCTTCTTAAAAAAGCCCATATAACCAAAGCTAGCCCTAACTTTTTCAGTCGAGTTCCGGTTAACCTGTCGTGCTTGGCCAAAATTACTAACTCTATATACATATAAAGTTGTAAATTTCAGTAGTCAGACTTATTTAAATCTAGCTCAATTCAAGCCGAGCTTATTCGAATTGAGTTTGAAGCATCTTACCTTTTTCAAAAAGCTCATATAAACAAGTTTAAACATAACTTTTTTTGGGTTAGTTTGGGTTCATCCGTTGAATTTGGCTTGAACTACCAACTCTAAATAAGGTTTGGTTTGATTTTGTCAAAAAAATCAAAACAAATCTTATTTATAATCAATTTTTGTTAGTTTGATATTATCTTTGAACGCTCTTAAATCACAATAGCTATTAATTAAGAAAATTGACCTGAACTAGATCCTTCTTAGAGTACTGTCCTCGCAGAGCTGGATCAACCATCTCCGCCACCTTGTCTCTGTTAGTTAGCCTCGGAAGAGCCTGATCAATCATCTTATGCCACGTAAGAAACTATCATGAAATCTTATTGGTGCAATATAAATGTGTATGAAGGCCATGAGTTATTATTGGTCACTAACCCAAGAGACAAGGACATGTTCACCGGGAGGGCGATTAATATCAACGGGCACTCGCCCAGTGAGCAACTCCAGTAAAACGACGCCGTAGCTGTATACGTCTGACTTTGTCGTGAGCTTCCCTGTGGACGCATACCTACAATTGCAATTTCAATTTCAAATCTTAGTTACTGATGAATTTTACAGTCGTTACAAGAAAACCTTAGCATTAAATGAGAAAATTGACAGCTTGCATGAAAGTGACAAGATACTGACTGTATCCATTACAATGATTCCTTTCTTTTAACCCACAAATTTTCGTACTGTGTGTCCAGAAGATAAGGAAAGCTGCTTCACACATCACAGGGACAGAAGATAGTTTTTTCTTTTTCTTTTTTTTTTGGCCGGGCCGGTAAAGCCGATAGATTTTCAAAAACCGGCTTCTGGCAAAATGGAAAAAAAAAAAAAGAATTTGAAATCCAGCTTTTGTTATACTTGTAAAAATAGGCTTGAGCTTGTATCTCCAAAAAAAAAAAAAAAAAAAGGCTTAAGCTTGCAGGACTCATTCAAACTTGCTTTTTCATTTTATTATGAAAAAAATATTTTAAATTTTTAATCTTAATGTAGACTTGAAAATATACGTTTTTATTTTAAAATTAAAATTTATATTACTTATTTTAAATTTTTAAATATTATAATTTATATTTTAAAAAGAATATATAATATTATTATATAAAAATTAATTTTTAAAAAAATTTAAAATAAAAAAGATTTACTGGCCTTAAGTTCAATCAATAAAGATTGAGTTTTATAAAGAAGATAAACGTAGATTTTTGCTTTTAAAATATTCTTTAAAAAATATCCAACATCCTAAACTATTAATTGAAATAATTTCACCCACCAATCATCTTTGTTCTTTACATTAAATTCTTTAACAAGTAAGAAATTTAATAAAAATAACAAAAATATTCTGTTTTAATTACTTTAAAAATACAATTATTTTAACTAATAATTTAAGTTGTTAAATGCTCTTTAAAAAATATTTCAGAATAAAAATGCACATTTACAGCTTAAAAAAATCAATTTTATAGTAACAAGCTTTTTAGTCATGAGTCAATATGAGCCGGGCTAATATGGGGGAGGGTACAGTATACTCACTCTGGAGCTAGGTATCCGGTGGTCCCTAAAACCCTGGTGGAAACTTGACCATTGATCTTGTCGGAGCCCATCTTGGCCAATCCAAAGTCACAAACCTTGGCGCGGAAGTTATGATCCAGTATGACATTGTTGGAGTTGAAGTCGCGGTGGATCACAGGCGTGGGGCCCGCGTGCTCGTGCAGGAACTCCAAGGCCCTGGCACAGTCAAGGGCCACCCTCATCCGGGTCCACCAATCCAACGGCTGAAGATGATCCTGAGCGGAATGAAGATGGTGTTGGAGGGTCCCATTGGCCACGTGTTCAAATACGAGCAGCCTGTGGCGCTGGTCCGCACAATACCCAATTAGCTCCACCAAATAAGGAGAGTGTAATCGGCTAAGAAGATCCACCTGCAATTAAAAACAAAGCAAAGGATCAAAATGGCAATTTTTAATTTTCGCATTCCATATGTCAGTCCTCAGCCCCATGTGCAGCACATTATTAGAATAAAGCTCATAATATCACATTTATTGCTCGAGGACCGTGAAGAAGTCACTTCCTATTTGTTTTCTTCGCAGTTAGTAGTCAGAGACGACAACATAATCGAAAACAACTTAATATAATAGCCTATACTAAGGTTGTCTTTCTGACATAAAAAGATTAAAGATTATTTTTATCATCCAACTTACTTTTTCCTTAAGATATATGAGTATTTTGAATTTAATTTGAGATCATTTTTGTTTTTGAACAAATTTGATGTCTCATTGTCCTACCATTTAGGATATATACAAGTCTCACTTCTAAGCTTAGTTATCAATAACCCCCGAAAGCAATTAATTAATTGTATTGGGAGTTCTTAAAATAGTTCTCCCTAAAAATATTCCCTAACACGGTATTAAATTACAAACTTATTTGGAGTTTTGACTTTTCTTATGAATCTCGATTTCCTCACCTAAACGGCAGCTTTCCAAACAGAAAAGACAAAGGCAATCTCTGTGGAGTCTGAGCAAACTGGATTACATACACGAAAAGGATACCCAGACACAGTGAAAAATCAGGGAGGCAGGGAAGAACAGAACAAAAAGACATTACTATTTGAAGTCGAAAGCCAAAACCTAAGAAGTGAACGCCATTTTTGTTCCTTAACCATACATGTTTCACCAACTCCAATTCCCATTTCCCAATATGTACGTTATACAGACAAATGAGCAAGAAATTCTTTTTCGTCTCTGTATTGGGAAGAAAATACAAGAGTTCTTAGGAACAGAGAGCAATCGCCCGGGAACTAGAAAAGGAGGACAAACGGACAAAGATTCAAGTCGTCGCCACTTAAATCTCAAGGATCAAATTTACATTACCCATATCAAAGCTTACAGGTCCGGAAATGAACATGGCTGTGGCCTGTGAGATTTTTTGACACAACCAGAAGCACCACACGCACGAACCAAAAATTTAAGAAACAGATTAATCAAGGAGAACCATGGTACCCCTCATCATCCACCATCTCAATTTCCACAGGCCAATGATGATCAACAGTGCAAAAAGTTGCTACCAATTAATGTTCGTAGCTACCCTAGCTAATCTATCAGAAAGTAAAAAATTCTTCAAGAGTACAATTCAAATAGCTAGAGAGAGATATAAATGTCATGAAGCAGAGCTCGTGGGCAGAGAAAATGAGATAATAAATGAAGGGGCGGCTCTCACCTCTATTCTGAAGGCACGTTCTCCTTGCTTGCCTTCCCTGCGCAGCAACTTAACGGCGGCTAGAGTGCCATCACTGAGGATTCCCTTATACACCAAACCAGATCCTCCATTGCCAATCACATTTGCTTCACTGAATCCCTCCGTCGCCAGTTCTAGCTCTTTGTATGTGAACACTTGAACCCCTCTGAATTTAGGTGCTGCTAGTGCTGGCCTGCTCATGTTCATGTTTCCTCCATAAATACAACCTCCTTTCACGTCTGCACTTTTCTCCCAGTGTTAAAAAAACTCACCTTTATATTGTCTGAGAGACGGAGGGAGAATCAGAAGAGCGTTATTACCTGGGCTAGACGTGAAGTTGGAAGCTGTTGAGGCCATGAATCTGCTGCTGGTATCGTTAAGCTCTTCTTCGCCGGCGGCGAGTTTAGTGGTTGGATTATTCCTGGGGAAGGATTTAAGGCGTCGGAGGAGGAAGATGATGAGTGAAATGGCGAGGAGCAGCATGAAGGAGGTGAGGGTTATGATGAGTATAAGAATGGTTTTAGAGGGGACATGTGGATGGTGGTAGTGGTGGTGGTGGTCATGCTCGTCGAGAGCAACACTGGGTGATTCTGCAGCAACAGCAAAAATGGTATTGACTTCCATGACTGCAGAGAACAGTGCTGGAAAGAAGAAGGAAGAGACGAGTTTGGCTCTCCACTCTCCAGAGATTTGATAGTTAAGGACAAAATGGAAGGTGTAAGTTAGTATTTGCTAGTTTTGAGCTTCGCTTCTTCCAAGGAGTGAAAAAGCAAGCAAAGAGCCATATCATCTCTCTCTCTCTCTCTGTTTTCTCGTGAGTAATTTAATCCAAGTTGGTATCGTGTACTTGGTTTGTCCCTGGCGTTGTATTTTGTATGGAATTGTCTCTTTCTTTGTATCAGACTTTTTGCCACCTCTTTCTAACCTGCCACACCCCACACGCTCTCCCTTTCCAAATCCCAATAATTAGAGCCTCATTGCTCGGAATATTGGTTCGTGGCCCTCCTTTAAGTTTGTTTTTATGAGAATTCCTGCTTAAAAAGCAGGAATTTTTCAGTATAATTCGACTTTTTGTTTAATACAAGGCCGGCATAACTGTATAAAAAAACAAAAATTAAGTCATACCGAAAATCATGAAATTTTTACTTTTAGATAGAAGATTGTATATCAAAATTATCTCAAGAAGACTAACAAGCAAAAAAGTTGACACATTTATTAACTTCTGTACAAACATGATCTAATATAATCACCCAATCCTTTATCGTGATGCTCTAATTTTCTTGATTATGTTAAAAAATGAGTGTCTTTCAAAATAGCTATACTCTGTGAGGGATAAAGCTTTCATTGAATGGGTGTAAATATTGATTTTGTGGAATTTAACATTTCAACAAAAGGTTGAGATCTTTGAAAATTCTCAAGCTCAGCTCTTATGTTAGGATAATAACCTAAATATTTAAAAAATTTCTTAATTTAATTACCATTTTTATCTCGAATGATATCTCTTCAAGTGGCAACACCATTAATATTGATAGAGCCATCAATGTTAATTCTAACCCACCCAGGTGATTAAGGGCTCCATTTAGCTTTATATCTAACATCACTTTGGCTGAGATAATTAATTTTAGATTGAAGCTTAATTTTTAAATAAGGTTTTAAAAACTAAATCGATCATTAAATTGAATTAAGCATCGGTTCATGGTTCATGAGTCCAATCATGATTTGGTTAATATTAATTAATATATTTTTAATTTATGTATCATAATTAAATAAAAAATACATGAAATATTTGTGTTTTTCAAAAAAGATATTAATAAATGCTTGGTAAGATGATCTATCATTTATGAATAAATCATTAATATTAATTATGCTTGGCGGTTCTTTGTTTTAATTAATTTTTAATTTTAATATTTTTTTAAAATTTTAATTAATTTAGTCCAGTTTTTTAGGAGAATTGATCCATTTTTCAATTGATTTTGACCAGTGTTTCCCACCATTGACCGATTCCCTTGTGCTTGTTTCAAGGAGTCAATCGAATTGGATGAAGCGCCAGTTCTGAGTTTAACAAATTAAATTGATCGGGTATTTTTAAAACACTTCTTTTAAACCTCATCCTGTTAGATTTTGTAAAAGCAGGCTCAATTAGCCTGCTTAGACCTTCTTTTATTTTACCCATAAAAAGTGAAGCATTTTTAATTTTTAATTTTTAAATTATTATATGCTTAAATTTTAAAATTAAAATTTATATTTTAAAGAAAGAATATATACTATTATAATATAAAAATTAAATTTATTAAAAAAATTTAAAAATAAAAAAAGACTTACGGGCTTGACTTGAGCCTAATTAATAAAAATCATGTTTAAAAAAATGACTAATTTTATGATAATCAAGCTTTAGGATTTGAGGCTACATGAACCAAGCTCACCTTGTTTACTAATAATCCCCAAATTTAAGAATAAAACCAAGGCGTATAATATAATCTCCTCGTTCTTTTTTTTTTTAAATGCACTTTCTAAATTGATGTCCAAAAAAAGAAGCAAGTGAAGGATAGTGTTTTATAGGGGAGGCAAGGCGTGCCAGCTATGGGCATTCTCATCATCTCATGGTGACCTCCAATAACACGTTACCCTCAGAGAGAGGCAACAATTAGTGTTTGATGTGAGCGTCTTCATGCTTGTCCTGTTCAGGTTAGCTCGTTTTGTTTTTCCCCCACCGAAACAGAGTACTTTGATCAATTTCAATAGTAACTGTTGAAATACATCACAATAAATTTTGCCAGCCTTTCACGCGCAGCACATTAACATCAATTTGAACCCCTAATACGGCATTTTCTATGTTTTTAAGTGGTAATATAGTCAATGTTCACATGCATTCTTATGTGTTGTCCATCCAAGTAGTGGTGAGATCACAGAGAAAAATAAGTTGCTTTTGCTAGCCCTATCTATAAAAAAAAAAAAAGAAAAATAAGTTGATGCTACTTTCTTGTTTGGACAAGCTAAGCACCTAGGCAATTGGCAAATCCGTGAAAAGGGGGGAAAAAAAAACAAAACAAAAGATCAGACTTGCCAATCATTTGATTCAACAATAACATGACCCATTGCTACTTTACCTTCTGCATTCAAACATTTCAACCAAACTTGATATGCCATTCATTTCACAAAATTAGTTTCTTTTTTTTTTTAAAAAAAGTTTCATTTTATACTTCTTTTAAAAAAATCAAAGTAACATTATTATATTTTTTTAAAAAAATATATTTTTTAATCACTGCACTTTATTTGTACTTTATTATAAATCTCTACACTTTTTTTCAATATTTTAAATTCCTACACTTTTATTTTTTAATATTTTACATTTATCCAAAGTTTGTATACTTTGTCCATTTATAGAGTTAGAATATCAAAAAAATGAAAGCATAGGACTCAGACACCAAAATAAAATATAGGAACTTACAAAAAAACACAAATGAAATGCAAGAACCAAAATATATGTTTTTTTCTATTTTTTTTTATCATACCTTTGTTTATTTATACAAGTGATGAGAAAATGCTTTCAGTATTCAATTAAGGGTAAAACTGGCAGTATAATCAATATCTCAATAAATTAAGTGCATTTCAAACCACAAATAACAAAAGTATAAAGAATCAAGGGTATTTAATTTAACCTGCAGTATTCATGAGCTGAACAGGTATTGTTAACAAAGCCAACAACACAAGGGTAAAATAGAAAAATATTTATCAAAACTACAAAATATCCTACATTTGGAACCAACAATAGTAGTTTATTATGCCTGATTCCTAACTCATGATAAAGGGTGTGAAAATTTGTATCAAAAAAGAAGAGAAGAGAAAAGAAACGAAACGAAAGGGCATGAAAATAGCAAAGGACAAAGTCACACAGATCATGTGCCCCATCACAAAGCTGGTATGGAGTACAAGTGGCATTTAAGATGGAGCAGGACCACAACCACCAAACCCATCATGCAATGTAAGTATTCACGTTCAACCTTCGCTTTCTGTTCAGATCTCTTATGTGTCATACCAATCACGTACCACATGCTTCACCCACCAATCCATTATAACACCGTTTTGCGTCCTTCACCTCTATATCAATGTCCCTCCCTTCAGGTTTCGCCTCTTCATCGCTACTAATTCCGGATATTCCCTAATTAAACTTCTTATATAAATCATATCATGGCTCTTCAATCATCAGGAAAACCGAGGAATCTATTTATGAGCTTTGCGACCGGTGTGGCATCGCCTGGAGAGTAAGGAACGAGATGACTTAATTCCATATCTGCTACAGTTTGATGGAGAGTTTGAGGACGTGCACAATACAAATGTTTTTGATCTGCTAGTTCTTCTGCAAGTTCACTTTGATGATTGTCCATCAAATCTTCATTCACAACCACAATTAAAGGCTTCCCCAACCGTAATGTCTCAAATATGCTACCTGATCCTGCATGGAGTCAAAACAGTTTACATGCCCTCATCATAGAAAATTTGTAGTGAAATAACACATTCATTCTGAAACACATGGCAGACTTTATGAAGCTTGGGGCCCCAGCTGGCCAAATAAGAAACTGATGATACTGAAAAAATGTAATAGCAATTAAAAGTAACTAAAGTACCAACAGTCAACTCATGAGTAAGTGCAATGACAATGCAGGAATCTCTGCATACACAAAACTTTGAAAGCAGATATAGATATAGGAGCAACGCATCTAGAAGGGGGGAAATATCCCCCACTTTCAACAAAGCAGATAGTTCCTCCACGCATAGCCCGAGGCAAAAAGGGAGGGACTTTACAGACCATTTGTTTATTCCTTAACCAGCTTAAAGGACATCAACCATGCTAAACTATTTTAATTTTAATTTTAAATTAAATTCATTAAACCACTCAAGTCATTTCAATGCAACAAAGTCTAATTCAGTGCCTGATATATGTATTTGTCCCTGCTCCATTATGTCCTATTAATTAATCTAATCACATTCACCAGCCTGTGACAGCTGTGGCTCATTTCTTATGTTCATTTTCTTCCTTTTCTCCTTAATGACTCACACGAACTTAGTTGACACATATCCAATGATTTTCAAATCCAACTTTAGTGTAAGGTAGAATGCAGCAAATTTAACCAATGACCATTAGCATGACAGCTACTTTGCCCCATGTAGATGGAAGAATAAAATTGAAGCCACTGAAACAAAATAGTAACACCATGACTCAAGAAAACTTGACAATACCATACTAAAAAAGGAGAACCGGAAAGAAAAACAAAAAAATGACCTGCGTGACTAATGACAAGAGATGCTGCATTGAGATGGTCGGCAATGCTTGAGGAAAATTTGAAGTAGTCTACAGCCAACGAACCATCTCCTTCAGACTACAAAGAAGTAATCTCTAAGAAATTCAATAAATGAAAGAAGCATGTGATAAAGCTAATGTCAATATAACAACAACAACAAGCCTTATCTCATTAGGTGAGGTTGATAAAGCTAATGCCAATATCAATAAAGTTTAATTTTAAAGTCTACAGAAATAATGATTTAATATCATTTTTTTAGAAAAAGCATCTATAACTTAAAATTGACAGACGGCTCTCAAAC
This sequence comes from Prosopis cineraria, assembly GCF_029017545.1. Lineage (NCBI taxonomy): Eukaryota > Viridiplantae > Streptophyta > Magnoliopsida > Fabales > Fabaceae > Prosopis > Prosopis cineraria. The sequence continues at coordinate 20,328 of NW_026556671.1, forward strand.
TCTTAATTCATAATTTCTAGGTGGTAAAGTCATCATGCATTGACATCACCCTTTAGATTTTCACAAATTTCTAACGGACATTAAAAAACATTTGAGGAACTTTGAGTGGAAGCATTTCCAAACTTTGTATTCAAAATATTTCTAAATTTCCAATCTTTGAATTACCTTTCACCACTAGACTGTATTGTAATAGAACACAAATCATCATCATCACTGGTCAATAAACAAGAAGCCGATAATAGTTCAACTTCATCGTGGAGATATCCAATGAGTAAGGAATATAAGGCAGAAAGGGGAAAGAAAATGAACTGCAATGAAGTGCTTTTAAGACTACCTTTGTGGGAACATAAGATCCACGACCCATTTGAATGAGAAGGTGGGTATAGCCTTTTGTAAATAGCACTTGCTTGACTGTCGGAGAATCCACTGCTTTCACAAGAGCATCAAATGAAGTTGTCCCCACAGTTACAAAAACAACTCTTCTTGTCTGGTTATCGCTGACACCATCTTCCATTTAGACTATTTGATCTCTTTCTCCAAAGTGCACACCTCACACAAATATTTTGAATTGAAGCAATCAACTTTGAGGACAGTGGCTCAACTTATTAACGAGGTAACCTTCCCTTCTCAGATCAATCTCTTCCTTCTGTTTTATAGATCTCCTTGAAGCCCCAAGAATGACATGTAATTTACAGGGAAGCAAATCAAGGATTCATTCAGTCTCCTTCAATTTTTTGTGTTCTGATCCCTCCTTGTGCAGAATCAACCCACAGCACATCAAAATCAACTCCAAATTGAAAATGGAAATCAAGTTGAAACTGAACAGGAAAATGAAGCAAACAAAGGCAAATATCTCATGGTGGCTTCAGCTCATCCTGGTAGAGAAGATGGTGAAAAAGACGAGCCCAAATGCTTCACAGTGAAGGAGGTAGGACCGATTGAGTCAATGTGGAGAAACCTGAATTTGATGAAGTTCGCTAGAACAAATCCACAAATCTTCTTATATTGTAAAGTGCATCAGGTGATATTGTATTCCTCCCTTGCCCCTGGCAATCATATAAATAATTTCAGAAAAAAAATAAAAGTGAAACAAATTTAAAGAGCGAGTGCCAGAAACAAACCAATCCAGAAATAAAAATAAAGTAAGTAAAACCAACATCAACTATATTCAAGAAATTAACAATGAACTAATTAAAAGGAGGGGGAAAGAAAAAGGAAAGAATTAAAAAAAAAAATGACAGACAAGGAGTTAAGTTAGGTCAATGAATCCACAAATCTTCGTATATTGTAAAGTGCATCAGGTGATACTGTATTCCTGCCTTCCCCTTGGCAATCATATAAATAGCTTCACAGGAAAAAAAAAAAAGGAAATAGAGTTAAAGAGATTGCCAGAAACAAAACAAATCCAGAAATTAAAAAAAAAAAAAAGTAAGTAAAAACCTACGTCAACTATTTTCAAGAGATAACCATGAACCAATTAAAAGGAGGGGGAAAGTAAAAGGAAAGAACAAAAACAAATAACAATCAACGAATTAAGTTAGACAAACCAAAATCCAATCAGAATCAAAAGAGGGAAGAAAGCCACATTAGATCAACCAAAAAAAAAGACACAGATAATGATTTCAAAAATGAAATCAACACTAAGTATTTTTACAACAATAAAATTAAAAAGCACAGACGGTAGAATATCACAACAAAAAAATCAGAAATCTATAATTTCACATAATAATCTAGTAGATGCACAAAGCATCAAAACATGGGCAGGAGACTAAAAGATCTTAAGCAACGAAGGATGTTGAAGAGCAGATTAGTGGCGACGAAGGTTCGATGAGTAGATCAAAGGCCACAGTGAAGAGATGTGTTGAGAAGAGGCAGAGATTGAGAATGACGACAGCTATGGATGGGGATGAAACATGCTTAGAAGTGGATGAGCTTCAAGGAGAGAAATCGAAGGTAGGTAGTTTTAAGAGATGGTGAGGCAGGCAGTACCAAAGGGAAGGTGAGAGATTGAGAGACAATGAGGTAAACAGTAAGGTACTGAAATTAGACCAATTATTAAACTGGTCGAAATAGTGGTTTACAAGTTAGTGGTCCAACCAGATGGGTCAAATCAAAGGCAAACACATCATGATTAAAATAATACAACTTAAATAAAAAGAAATTAATCATCAAAACATTCATCCATATCCAAGATTAATGTCTCGTACAAGATACAAATACAATAATTCGAACAGTAATAAAATACAACTTTTCAAATATTCATCCTTATAAGTTACAATCCCTCAATCATTAAGAAATATAAAATTAATAATCACCAATACTGAAATTATCATTAACTTCATTCAAATCTCCAGGCATTGAAGCGTTAGGAGTTGAATGAGAAAAACCAGTTTAGAAGAGGGGCTTCATAATTGTACATTTTGAAGAGAAAAAACACTAGAGTGCTGAACATGATTAACCAAGGGACACATGACTATAGATTCCGAGACAGAAGATATGATAAAGCGGTAATATATTTCAAGAAAGCATTAACCAGTTACAAAATAAATGCAACATAGAAGCAGCAAATTACAATATTCCAATCAAATACTTCTCAAGAACTCTACCGTTCTCACTAACAACAGCAACAAGACGGCACACTCGCACAAACAATACCATCTCAACCCCAGTACCGAGTGCTATTATACTTGTCCATTCTTCACGATGAAAAAGAACTTAACCAGGAAAAGCATATAAAATCAAATAGCCACAATATTAAAATTCAAGAATTTAAGGATTTACCCAACCGGAAAGCAATGAAAAAGATGCTATTTTTAGCAACCCCTGGACCTGATTCCGGTAATTAAAGAGGAGACAGTTGAAATGGAAGATGAATTGCGGATAGCAAAATAGTACCGTGAACGCCCCCAAGAGACGAGAGCAACAACACAGACAGAGACGAGTAGCAGCAGCCAGCGAGAGACGGCGAAGTTTCAGACCGGCATGGAGAGAGAGGAGCTGCAGCAATTGCAAGTGCGAACGAAAGACAACGGGAGACTGTGAAAGGGCGAAATTCGAGGAGGCAGAGATCGATTTGGATTTGGGCTGGGCTGCACAAAAGACGGACAAGAGCACAGAACGCAAATCTGGTCTCTTCTACATGAAGGTTGATTTGTTTAAGATTTAAAAATAAATAATTTTTTCTACCAAAAAAAATAAATAAATAATTTTAAACAATTTAATTTTTTTATTAAAAATGATACATTTTGTAAATATTTTTAAAAAATTAAAAAATATTTTAGGTTTGATTATAACAGTAAAAAATTACTTTTTAACGCATAATCACATAATTAATTCTTTTAATCTTGAATTCATATTTTAGGTGTACTAGAGTTTGAAATCACTCTACTATGATTAGTAAATTTTGGGGCTTGTTTAAAACTATTTTTATTTTATTATTTTGAGAATCGATGTTTTGTAAAATTATTTTGAGAATATTAAAAAAATTAATTTTTTTATTCTTTAATTTTTAACTTATTTATAACTCAATCCCTCAATTATGACTTACTGTCACTTGGTTTCTTAACATTTGACTTATTTATGACTCAATCGCTTAACTTTTTACTCGTTTATAATTCAGTCTCTTAATTTTTGTTATTTCTCTTTTTTTATATTAGCTTAAATCTCATATCAAAGAGCAAAATGAGGGTATTTTATAATAAGATATAAGCATTTATTTTATCCCTTTTATTTGATAAAGATAATTTTTAAAAAAATTAAAAAATAATGATCAAATTATAAATGAGTTACAAGTTAAATAACTGAATTACAGCGAGTTATAATTGAGAGATTAAATCATAATGAGTTATAATTGAAGTATTAAGTAATAAATCAATGAAAAGTTGAAGGATTAAAAAAAATAATTTTTTCTAATTTTTTTATTTTAAAAACCTTCTCTTAGACCGTGAAGAAGAAGAAAGAGCACCATCTATAAAAAAAAAAAAAAAAAAGACAGTACTATCCTACTACGTGACCACCTGCTGTATCCAGCACTCGTTAACCACAAATCTTATATCAATAAAAGATAAAAGCTTTGCCCTCTTCAAGCAATATCTTGTTCTCTCAAGCAAATTGAAGCACGCTGAAAGTGAAGAGGGAGGAATAAAGACGAAGATGCTGTCACAACTTGCATGAGAAAAATGGAGTTCTGATGAGGTTCAAAAGGTCTGATGAGTTTCCTCACTTTTTCTCTTCCATCCAGCCTATGACTTTTCTTAAAAAAAAACAAAACAAAACAAAAACTGCTCGGATTAACTTCTCCAAATAATCATATATCTAATTATTTTTAGATTTTGAATATTTTAAAAATATTAAATAAACATCTTAAAATTTTTATAAGTGATTATTTTTTTCCATAAAGAGCACTTGAAAAAAAACAAAAAGCAAAAACACACGGGGTATAAAGACACTAGGTTAGATAACATATAAGATTAGAGAGATTTATCTCAATAATTTAGTCCCTCACTTTACTCTCCCCTTTTATTTATACGAGAAACAATAATTCATTTTAACATTATAAATTTAATTAAAATAACAAAAATACTTGTAATCATGTGAAATTTATCATAAAACATTAAAAACTAGTCAAAATAAATCCATAAAAATATTCAATAATAACAAAAAGTTTTTCATTACAATTCAAAGGATTTAAATTCATTACAACATTCAATAAATTTTAACATATTTAAACTACATTACAACAAATTTTCAAATGTAGTACATTTAATTTGATAAAAAATGTCGCATATATAAATTTAATAACTAGCCAAATTTTTCTTCAATTAAATCAAATTGTGAGAAGGATACTTTTATAAACAAACAAAGCCACCTCGCTGTTGTTCACCCAAAATAAAAAAGACAGAGAGAGAACAGCCATATTAGTTGTGATTTATATAAATATAATCATATCTTCTTTAGTATTTAAATTGTGTAGCGTGGCCAAATCGGACCACTGTCGACTATACCTTACTCTCTGTAATTTTATTTATAAATTATTTTTAATATAATTTATCAAAATGAAGAAAAACTTTAAACCTTGTTAAATTTGTTTTAAAATTTAATAAGTTTCTACCCTTGCTCCTAATAAATATTCTTAAATTTTATTATTGATAATTTTATTCAAAATATTTAATAAAAGGAAAAACATAAAAGGAAGCTTTAAAAATTGGTAAGTGTTCTATAAATAGGATTAATTTTTTCTTCTCTCTATTTTATAAATAGGACCGAAGAAACATAAAAGAGGAAGTAACTAAAACGCCAATAAATTTATTAAAAGCAAGTATTTTATTTATTTATTTATTTACTTTACTTGCATTGAAAAAGATTAGTTTTTTATTGTATCATCAGTAACTGATATTTGAATTTTTTATATATTATTTTACTTAATATTTTCATGCATTATATTGTTTTTATGTTCGTCATAAATATTTTTGTGATTCTAATCATGTAAAAATAATGGATAATTATTAATTACATATAATTTTAATTTTTTTATTTTAAAAATAATTTTTAGTTAAAGCTAAAATTCATCCCAAAATGTCAAGCAGCCCAATACCCAAACATGCACATCAGGTTGAATATTAGGTTAGAGTGAAGCCTGAGATGCACCACTAATTTTTACTCTCACTGTTCAAAAATATAAAGTATTTTTAAAAGGTTGGATGTTAAAAATGTAAGGCATTTTTAACATTTTAAGGTATAATTATTGCTTTTTTTAAAAGTATCTCTATTGATAATGACTTTATATTTATTATATAGTATTTAATAAATATAAATATAAAAAAATAGGGTTAATTTAAAAATAAATAACTATTTTATTGAGGTGATATTCGATTAAAAATATTTTATATTTTTTAACAGAAAGAATATATCTATTACTTATTTCTGTTTTATTTTTTTCATTTTGTATTTATTTGTACTTTCTGACGTTAGAATCTTAATTACTCTATTTTTAGCTCCGAGCTTTCACTTCCCAGTCCATTGGTTCTGCTTTTTTCCCATTCAAATCAGTTGAAATTCTCCTTTTATTTTAAAATATTTATTGTTTTAAAGTTTTCTTTTTATAAATAATCATTTTATGTTTAATAAATATTATTTAATTTCTTTACTATTTCAACTTTGTTCACAAAAAAATGAATGACAATATTGTCATAAAATGATGAATTAATAATAATTAGATCGCGATAAAATTTTATAAAATAAATTGTATATATTAATTTAAATAGTTGTAAATATATTGAATTATAAATTAATTATTATATTTAAAATTTAAATATTTTATTTATAATTAAGATTTTTAATTTTATAATTATTTGAATTGATATTTAAACTTGATTTGTGTAACATCCCAATTTAAATTTTAATAATTAATTTGGGTTAATAAAAAAAATAATATTTAGAGGTAAGAAAATTAGTAAGAGATGATTATTAATCTAACTTAGGATATAATTCTAAAAAAAATTAATTAAATAAAAAAATAATAAAAAATATTATTAAATTATTATTATAATAAAAAAAAGAAAGGTTTGCAAAAAAAAAAGAAGGAAGGAAGAAAACGTGCCGCCGCCTCAATAGTAACATAGTAAAATAAAATAATAAAAAAAAAGAAAAGAAGAAGAAGAAGAGAGAGAAAGAATAAAAAAAATGTGTGGGACCCACTGAATTTTTATAAAAACTCACATGTTCCTTCGTTTCTTCATTCATTTCTTCGTGCGCGCTGAGGCAGAGAGAACGCGAGTCGCCGGTGCGAAATATCTAAATTTTTAAGGTAAGAGTTTTTAATAGGATATTTAGGATGTGATTTTAAGCTTTTTAAGACTAAGTAAGTGTTCTAAAATTTTTTCTTAGTCATCCTTCTTCTTTGGTTTCTGATTTTATAGTGGTAGAAAATTTAAGATCTGGAAGAGGGATGAATTTATGTTGAATAAATATGGTTTTTGAGGTTGTTAGTAGTATAATAAATATTCTAGAGTATAAATTTATTGGTGATCTTTGAATTTGTGGCTTATGGATCAAATTCTAGACTAGATCTGAAAATATATGTTGATTTATTGAGGTTTAGATGATTATTTGGGATGAGAAATGAATTATTATGGTTATAGGATTATGATTCTAAGATAGAGACTTAATTTTTAATTTTTGAGTATTTTAGGTACGAATTTATAAAATAAAAAGAAAATTTTGATAATAGAAATTAATTTAGAAGTTGATTTTTAGATTATTAATGTTTATTGATAATTAAAAGAGGAGTTAAAAATTTTACTTAATAGTATTAACTATAGATTTGTATTAAGATTGAGATTAGAAATTATGTTATATTTTTAATTCTATTATTAGAATTATTTTATTAGTTTCAAAAATTGAAACTAATATTTATAAATAATATGTTATTTGTAGATTGTATTACTAGTGAAGATTGTGGTGAGAGAGAAATTTTAAGGAATAATTTATTGAAAAAGCCACAAGGTAACCATGCTTTTAATTTGTGATTAGTGTTACTTCATGTTAATTGGGTGATTATTGAGAAACTTATGAATTTTGTAATATTGTATAATTGTGCAATATTATTATGAATTTGTTTAATTATTATGGGAGGTGTTGGGAGACTTGCTATTATTGTTGTATTTATGTGCCACGTGGTACGCCCCTATTGGAGCTCAATAGGTGGCTTGTAAGGGCTCGGGCTAATCTACCTTTGGCCGGATAATTTAACATCGAGTGAGGGCTACGGCTCGAGGTTAATGGAGGGATATAAGGATAGTTGTTTGTGTTTATTATAATATTTCTTATATTTATTGAAATTATATTATTTTTTAATTCTCACTTAGTAATCACACACTTAACTGTTTGTATACACTATCATAAATTGGCTTTGGTTACTGGGACTTTTGAGTCTCATTATGTGGTTAACAATTTTCAGGAGAAGAGCCACGAGTAACACGTGGAGGAGTCCCAGAGGCTTAGTGGTATAGATCCACTATCTCTTTTGGGTATTTAATTTATGATTTATAATGTGTTATATTGCCAATAATAGGGCTTTTTGTTTATTGTCAATTATATGAATATATAAATGTAATCATGCCTTTCAAACTATTTCTATTTTTAGTACAATTTGGATGACTGTAATTTTAATATTTGGTTTACTTTGGATTGGTTAAAATGGCATGATTATAAGGCCAAATAACTGGCTTGTGTTGAAAATTTATTAAATTGCTTATTTTACTTGTTGGGAGTATAAGGATGGACAAATGTGATTTAGTTTACTTGTTGGGAGTATAAGGATGGACAAATGTGATTTAGCCTAATGGCATGTGGGAGGTAAAAATTTATCTGAAATGTTAATTATAAAATATTTTATATTGAAATTATTGATATAAAAATGTGTTGGGTGGCTGTAACCCAACTATGGTTGAGTTAAATTATTAAAAAAAAAATTTGGTGTGTTACAATTTGTCAAAAAAATTTGTGTAAAATTTAATTGTCATTAATTTCTTTTTTTAAGACTTAACTGTCATTTTTTTAAAAAAAAAATTTATCTGTGAAAATCATGATAAATTAGTTCTAAAAGGAGCTTTTTAATATGCATATACAATACAACAACAATAATTTCAAGTTTGAATGTTTCAGCACACCTTATTTTAATGGAAGAACCGCGCCATTCAAAGGAACATAATTCTTTTTTAAGGTTAATAGATTCTAATATTTCTCTACATGTCTGAATGCCTCAAGTTTAATTATTTTTCTCGTTAAAATGACTCCATTACTTTTAATGAGTGAAAAGAAATTAAATGAAATTTGACATGGACTTGTATAAATAAGTAGATTTTTGTTATAAATAATTCAACTTTTCTTGTTGTTTGCAAACCTTTTTATTATTAGAGTTTTTTTTATTTAATTTGTAAATTTTTTTTCTTCAAGTACAAATATAAATTCACACAGCTCTTATGAATAACTAGACTTCTTGTTATAAGTAAGTAAACTTTTCTTGTTATTTTATAAATTTTTTATTATTAATTTTTCTCTAGTAACTCGTAAATTTTTTCAAGTGCAAGTGCAATCTCACATGAACTTTTTTGAATAAACAAATTTTTTTATAAGTAACTGAACTTTTTTATTTTCAGACCTTCGATTGTTAATTTCCTTTAGTTAACATGCGGTATGGATATTTTACCCATCAAAAGTATTTCGGTCTTTTCACCTTTTAAAATAATTATACTCGAGGCCTTTGAATCTCTAAAGAAATACTCTTAGACATGCATAGAGACTTGGTTCTGTTTTCTGCTTTTAAATTCTTAAAATGATTTTATAAAATAGTTTTTCAGGACAAATTTTGAAAACAAAAATAAAAAAAATTGTTTGAATCATTATTTTGAGAAAAAACATTTTGAATTTCACCCTCAAAAATAATTATACTTGAGGACTTTGAATCTATAGAAAAATATATCATAATCCATTAGACATGCAGAGAGACTTGGTTTGCTTTCTGTTTTTATATTCTTAAAATAATTTTATAAAATAGTTTTTCTGGACAAATTTTGTAACAAAAAATAAAATTGTTTGAATCATTATTTTGAAAAAACATTTTAAATTGATGAAAGAAAGGGTAAAAGATAATCTATTTTTATAAACATAATTGTCATTGATCCTTTTCTGTTTTCTCTGTTTTTTTTTTTTTGAATAACAAGGAAACTATCATTCAACAAATTGGGGGCATACAAAAACTATGGAAACAAGCAACAAAAGAAAACAAATAAAGCAAGCAAACCACCCAAGAAAAGACTAACTAAAAGGGTAGGGCATCAAAGAAACAAACGTTAAGATTAGAACTATGAGCTAGCTTAGTCAGGTAGTCAGCCATCCTATTGTCCTCCCTAAACACAAAATTAAGATTAACATATCAGAAAACAGAGCAAGAAAACTAAAGCAGCAATCAAACTAAAGCAGCAAGAAAATGGAGCAAGAAAACGGCTGCACGTACTAACGCGCAATGGCTTTCATGCTAGAGCGCTAATTCTGTTGCTTCTTGCGCGTACTAACGCGCAACGGCTTTTGCGCTAGGGTGCTCATCCGTTGCTTCTTCGTGACTAATGCTTTAAACTAAGTAGGGGCTTTCGTACTAGGGCGCTCATCCGTTGCTTACCTTCTTGTTATGAAAATAAGGGCACCCCTCAACTCAATTCCTTAACAAGAATTGCCGAGGTGTTAACTCACGGAATCTACTTCACTCGTGCCCAATACCCATTGGGCACTTCACTCAGGGTTTTCCCCTATGGGGCGGGAAAACCCGAAGGGGAAACCCTGAGTGAAGTGCCCAATGGGTATTGGCCATGAGTGAAGTAGATTCCGTGAGTTAACACCCCGGCAATTCCTATTAAGGAATTGAGTAGAGGGGTGCCCTTATTTTCATAATAGGAAGGTAAGCAAGGCCTAATATGTTTAACAAAAATTTAATTGCATAAATAACATCATAGAAAGGGTAATACCCATGGTTGTCTTTTGTGATTAGTGAAATAGCATTCACACAATCACAAAAGACCTCCACAGTTTTGAATCCTTTTTGCCAATACAACTCAAGCCCACGATGAATAATGTGAATTTCAACAGTGGCAACTGGGAGGTATCGCAGCTTACAATTGAAACCATATACCCAGTTACCATTTGCATATCTCAAAACATTTCCACAAGCACTCCTGCCATTCTTAAGGATTGGGTCATCGATTTCAAGTATGATAGCAACATCATTCAAAGGATTTTAGAGCACAACATTTCTATCTCTAGGAAGTAAGTCAAAATTACTAGACAATTTAACGTCGGCAACAACATTGAATAAAAAGAAGTATGGATCCTCCTAAATCACATCGGTACAACCTTGAAAGAGAACCCTGCATCTATCCAAATATTCCAACAAATGTAAGCAAATAAAGTGTTCTAGGGCACAATCATAGTAGATGAGTTACCCACACAAGCTTTCATATTCTAGGATAACCAGTCCCTCTTATCTAAAGAAAAAAATATATCCAACATATCTTGGTGCACATACTCATTCCACCAATGCTTGGTAGGAGTACAGTCACAAAAAAGGTGGATAGTGTCTTCCAAAGCCATACATCTAAAGGGGTAAGGTATATCTTCTATTAAACCTCTCCACAAACGTTGTGTGATTGTATGAACTCTATCATGCTCCATCAACTAGAATATAGTTTTGATCTTCTCTGTGATCTTTTGTCTCCATATTGCTCACCAAACTAGTTCTCTGTTATCTTCCATTCCTGCAAAAAGAGAAAAGTATCATGATTTCATAGAATAATTACCTTATGTAGAATAAAGTCATATGTATTTGTCCTCTCCTCTCACCTCATAAGGGTTTTTCATGCTTACAATGAGGTTCACAATATGGTTAAGAAGCAAGGGTCTCATTTTGTACACATCCCAAGTTCCCGAAGAAAGGACATGATCCCTTACACTTTCATTAATATCTATGAACTCTTTGCCATGTTCCACTAAGTCAATAAGAGGAGTTTTGGTGGGAAGCCAACGATCAAACCAGAAAGAATGTGACTCCCAGAAGCAATAAACTTTCCTAAACTATGTTGAAAGGAGTTCCAAACCTTGAGAATGCTTTTCCAAGTTATAAATGCTCCACTTCTTCTTTTGATATCAAGTGTGACACCAACTCCACATTTGTATTTAGATTTGAGAACTTGAACCCATAAAGTCTTAAGGTTGGTAACCAAAGCCCAACAAAGTTTTCAAATGAAAGATTTACTTTGGTATGTCAAGTTTTTAATACCCAACCCGCCACAATTCCTATATTTCTACAAGGTCTGCCACGAAAGGAGATAATCTTCTTCTTGTCTTCATTTTCTCCCTGTAAAAAATCACGGCTTATGCTTTCAAGCTCATTAAGAGTGCTTGTTGGAGGAGAATGGTTTGCATAAAAGATGAGGGAAGGGTGAAGATAATAGATTTGACCAAAATTAACCAACCAGCCAAGGTGAGATACCTACCTTTCCAACTCAACAACCTTCTTCTTACATTTGACAAGATCAGTACATAGATCTATAAGTCACCCTCTTATGAATTAGAGGAATACCCAAATTTTTCTCAAGTCTCCAGTTAACCCAACACCAAGAACATCATTGAGCTCTTGGGTTCTATTAAATGAACATTAGCGGATACACAGAGCTTAGTTTTTTCCTTATTCAGCTTTTGACAAGAAACACTATAGAATCGAGTCATACATCTCTCAATCACTTCCATCAAGTTATAGAAAGCTATTTCAAAGAGAACCAAGTTATTGGCAAAGAATAAATGTGAAAGTTTGGGACCATCCTTTACTAATTGAATGGGTTTCCACTCTCCTCTAATTATCTCATCCTCAATAATATGACTTAACTTCTCCATCCACAGCATAAAGATGTAGGGGGAGACAGGGTCTTCCTCAAGTGGGTGTGTAACTTTGAAGTGGGCTCCTCATTGCAAAGTACATTTGCAGTAGGCGTACAAATACAAGCCATGATGACCTTACACAAGTTATCATCAAAA
>NW_026556672.1:0-32907 GCF_029017545.1 Prosopis cineraria
AATATAATTTAAATATATTAAATATTCATATTTGACCATAAAAAATATAATATTTAAATAAAAAAGTATTCAAGTCGAAAAATTCATCCATCTCTTAAGAAATGAAAAATTCGTCCATCAAATCTTTTACGTATCTTACAGAAACATTAATTATAAGTTTCTGATAATAATAAAATGAAAACATTAAAATATTAATTCAAAGATTCAAATTTAATTTAGGGTTCAATATTCAAAAGAGAAAAGAAATAAAATTAAATATAATCTAATTTAGGTCAACCATTATATTCCTGTCAAGTTAACTAGATTTCCTATGTTGAAGCTGGGTTCATTGGGCTGAAATCGGCTCACAAAGTGACCAGTTCGGCCGGTTCACCGGTCAACCCAGTGGTCACTAATGTAGGTCCATTAGGTGGTTTTCTCATTAGATGGCAACATCTTGTATGTGTTATGAGAAAAGTAAAAAATTCCAGCAAGACAAAATTGTACCAACACTGAGGCAGCACCCAACAAAACAAGGAGACTGCAGATAGTCATTAATTAATTGAGCACAAGGGGAAAAATTCATGAAGATACTCTCAACCATTTTACTTTACAAACAAACTACTTAATTTGATGCTTAAATGGCAAATGCTTTAGAAGGCCACCTTTCTCGGAGAATGACCACATTTTTGTTTCCAGGAAAAGCAGTTCGAGAAATGTCTACCAAAGCCTTGAAGCTATAAGGCTCATGCATGGAAATCTCTGACAAAACCTTCCTGTTAAGCTTGATATTCTCCTTCATCAGCCCGTGCATGAAGTTCCCATAGTTAACCTGTTCAGTAAAACCAAGGAGACAAGTGACCAAGGGTCAGAACATTGATTGACCACTCTAGATGGTTACTAAACTTCTTCTGCAGATATATCTAATCCTGCTTTAAAATTGAATGAAATTTTAAATAAAGAAGTCAAAATTCCTCCTTATCAATGCAAAACCATGTTATCATGATTTAAACCAAGCCATGAGATAAGAGCAAGTCTATGTTTGTTCAATGTGCAACTAGTGAAGGAAAAAAGTACCAAACCATGGGCCTAACTGGACTTCCCAACTCCTACTCATACACAGTATAGATTTCATATTGGTTTGTCCAAGTCCAGTAGATATATGGCACTACCATTGACAGGCACAGAAGTGGCTGCCCTGTTTGTTAACAAGGAGGTAAGGCTAAAAGGTAACCCAAAATCAAAAGCTTCAGTGAGAGAAAAAATAAACCGATTTTGCAGGTGAGTTGTTTAAATTGGCTGGCTCCACAAATGAATAAAATTAAGCATACCAGCCAATGGACAAACTGAAGTTTAAACATTATGCATGACATTTTCCTCAGATTCGAGTTCTATAGAAATGCAAAATCTCTATACAATACCAGAACTCATCTGACTTTAGACAAGGGACTCAAATGATATCATGATAGCAAAATTGTTTACATAGGAATGCAACTTTTTTATTTTAATTAAATTCTTAAATTTAATGTTAGTGTTACGAAAATTAGATAAAGGAGGATAGGGTAGGCTTTCACTAAAAATAGACAGCAAAAAATTATGAAATAGAAAAAATGACAGTAAAAATAGACAAGACAAATATCTTCAGTAAATAGTTTTCCAAAAAAAAAAATTTATGACTGAGACAAGAATATACATAGTGACACCAAGATAGAACCACACATGAACACGGATATTCAATTAAAAGAGCCTCTAGCAGAAATAGGAAAGAGAAAAAAAGTTCAAGATTTTCAATCAAGTAGTAATTTGATAGCTTTACCACGCACATCTCTCCAATTAATGAAGAAAAGAAAAATGGATGCCGAAAGGCAGACATCAATAAAATCAAACAATTCAGAAAAATGTTCGATTCACGTAATGACTGCATGCAAGCCAGACCATTTCAACTACTAAAAGCCACGAACAATTCAAATTCCTTCTGAGCCAACCATATTAGTTCCAAGATCCACAAATTCATTTTTGCTTGGACCTCCTTATTCTGTCATATCCTCCTCTTCACATCCTTAACATTTTTAAATCCACTAAAGGAAAATCCTCTAAAAAAAAATTCTTTATTCTTAACCAATAGATGATCATATTATTGATAGTAAATGGCATGCTACTGATGAAGAACATCCCCCTACAATCATTCTTTTGATCGAGGTTCATGTATCACATGTCTATCTAATGGTTAGAAGCTTGACACATGCCAGTAAAAAATTAAAATTAAAATTAAAATTAGGTAAAAGTGCACTTCTCTTCCTCTAATTAAAATTGGAGCTAAGATTTGAGATCCAATGGAATATTGAGGATGAGGTGAATTTATTGTCAGATAGATCAATCACGTGAAGAGAAGAGAAATTAAATTTTAAAGAGGGTATTGAAAGGATATGCTGATCTAAAAGGTCATTGTTGGGTAGCATCAATTCTTTCAACCTCGGTAGCTCTCCAATCATTTGCAGCCACTTGTAAGAAGATTTGACATTGGTTATGTTCACTAACTTAAGATGGGTCAAACTTGTGAGACCAGAGAGCCACTCACCTCCACCACCATTCTTTTCGTCAATTTTGATAGCACCATCATTTGAACCAAGGAAAAGCTTTTGCAAGTTTGAAAGGTTCCCAAGTTGAAAAGGTATTACTCCTCCAAGGTTGTTATATGAGAGATCAAGATATTGCAATCTTGAAAGATTTCCCAATTGATAAGGCACGACTCCTTCAAGTTCATTAGATGAGAGATCAAGATGTTGCAATTGTGAGAGATTCCCAAGTTGATAAGGTACTTCACTCCTTCAAGTCGTTAGATGAGAGATCAAGGTGTTGCAATTGTGAGAGATTCCCAAGTTGATAAGGTACTTCTCCTTCAAGTCTGTTAGATGAGAGATCAAGGTGTTGCAATTGTGAGAGATTCCCAAGTTGATAAGGTATTACTCCTTCAAGTTGATTGGTTGAGAGATCAAGGTGTTGCAATCGTGAGAGATTCCCAAGTTGATAAGGTATTTCTCCTCTAAAAAAATAATTTTTCGAGAGATCAAGATACAGCAATTGTGAGAGATTCTCTAGTTGACTTGGAATATTTCCCTTTTTTAAGTTACATCTTTGAAGATCAAGGTACTTTAGGTTTCTTAGAGAGCCAAAGAATTCAGGGATATAGCCATCTTCAAAAGAATTGAAACTAAGGTTGAAATACATCAAGTATTGCAACTCCATCAATGATGCACTGATGTTACCTTTCAAAAGCGATTGGTTTGAATCATCATCACCAGCAAGTTGGAGCATCAAGACATGCCCTGTTTGGTTGCTGCAATAAACTCCCTCCCATTGACAGCAATCTCTCTTGTGCTTCTGACTGCCCCATAAAGACCATGCGTAAATGCCTGAGTCATCCGCCCCAAGGCCATCCTTAAACTGAAGCAAGGCTTGCCTCTCCCTCTCTATGCAATGAACCACTGTGCTTGTAGCTCTCCATGAATTAGGAGCAAGGACCCCATACTCAAGCACTAGTATGGCTAACAGTATGAATTTGAGAAACCCAATGAATATCCTCATTGTTCTTTTCTCTTGGCAAGTCAATCTATCAATTGGTGATACAAGTATAGGGACTTGTGGGGAATCTATTTATAGAGATTACAATATGTTATTTTAAAAGTTATTTAAAAGTTGGATCTTTTTTTCCTTCGCGTGGCAAACAACGCATGTTATATCACAAAAAAAATTATCATTAGCAGTAATATTTTCCAAAGTAACAACCAGTTGTAATGAAATGAATATATGGTGATTTACATATTATTTTAAATTATGATCGATATAATGCTTTTGTTTACTAGCTGGTATGTCTAGTTCAAATATTATGATTATTGCCATTAAATGACTATCTTAAATTGGATAACCTTTGAAAAACTATCTTCAATTATATTGCAAAATTATAAACCTAAAAATAAATATGACTGTATATGTAAGTATATGTTTTATGCTTGTTCTATTGTGAAACTATATTAGTCAAAGTCCACGTTATGCCCCCTCAAAGCAAGGCACTAGTGTCTACCATTTTTTCCCAACCTTCACGGCTAATATAATTATCATTTTTTATTATGGTGTCTCAAAAAGCAATTAGAAAAATGGAAAAGCACTATGATTAAGGCCCAAGCACTATCATTTTTTACTTTTCATTCTACTTTGTAAAAGCAGTTGGAAAAATGGCAAAGGATTGACAGCAACACAGCTTGATTCCTGGCAAATTCTGGGCATGTGCTTTATTCAACTCTTTGCATGAATAATCAATTATATATTGCTTAGAGTGTATGTTATTTCTATACAATCTAAATGAACTAGATGTTCTAAAATGTGTAATTTTTTATTTTGAAAGTGAGAATTAGTTTCTTCAATTTAGCTTCGCATAGTTTGTTGAATGCCTTTGTTGCCAATAGTATTTAAGAAAATACACAGCCTTGTAATAGTGCATCTCATATTATCTTTCAAAATGTCTCAAATAGCCAATAGCCAATGGTAATATATAGTTGTTGCATCAATGAATGATTGCATGACAATCATGAGATTTCAAAATTAATACCTTCAAATCTTTCATTGGCATTATCATTTTCACATTAGAAGAATCCCTTTTGTGACATCTTAATAACATACAAATAACCACATAAGCTTAATGTTTTATGCTATTCAAATAATGTGTGTACAGCTAGAGGTAAGTAAGTCCTCTTTTTCTCTTCAGGTCATACAAATAAGTGTTTTCTTATTCTCATTTTGGTAAAGTCTAGCCTAGCATTGATTTCATCCCGCTATCTTCCAATTTATGTGCATAAGAGTACCAACAAGACTATTATAAACATCTTTTTTCACACGCATCACCTACATCATGATTGCAGTTCACATCAAGACTTTGCTAATATGGAATATCAAAGATTGATCATTTTTTTCACAAATTCTTTTTACTTGAAAATTTTCAATTCTTACCTAAAATTACATCAATTCTTTCAACCCATTGTAAAATCAGTTACCAGTTAATGCTTTCAAAGTAAATTCATGCTGTGAATTGTTAAAAACCTTTTTTAATCTACAATAAGGGTAGTAAGGGTAATAATGACTTTGAAGCCTCCTATGGTTAAAGTAAATTGTTTTCCTCCCATACTTAAGTTGTTAGAATATGCAGTTATTATAGAAAGCATCTATTTTTTTTTTTAATACTCTATACCCACCAGATGCAAGATTTTCTTCATCGCAATTACATTTCAAAAGTCATTATCACTCGGAAAAATTGAATTGAAACGATCGAGAAGGGTAGGGGGAGAGAGAGATCAGAGAGAGAAAAAGATAAAAGGAAGAAGAGAGAGAAAAAAGGAAGGGAAAGGCCGATACCAAAAAAAAAAAAGGCTTTGGAAAAGCACTATCATTTCTACTTTTCATTCTACTTTCTAAAAGCAGTTGGAAAAATGGCAAAGAATTGACAGCAACATGGCATGATTCCTAGCAATTTCCGGGCATACTTTGTTCAATTCAAGTCTCTGCACGAATAATCAATTATTGCTTAGAGTATATGTTATTTTTATATAATTGAAATGAACTGCATATTCTAAAATATGTAATATTTTCTTTCAAAAATGAGAATTAGTTTTTTTCAATTGAGCTTCGCATAGTTATAGGCTGCTTGTTGAGAAAATTATTCTTTCTTACAATATATCAACAAACTCGTAATATATAATTGCCTACGTTTAATTCTGATTAAACAAGTTTGACAAAAATCTTACCAGAGTATTGTGTCACTAAATCAAGTACCTCAAGTTTTCTCATGTAATATTTTTTTATTATTACATTATGCATGCAATTCATTTCAATTTCCTCTCTTACGAGAGAAGAATAGAGAGAAATCAAATATCCAAGAGAGAAAGATTCAATAAATTTAATGTGTTTTTATCTTTTTTTTTTACATAACAATATAAAATAATTTTAGTACATACAATAATTTTCTTATTAGAGATTTATTCAAAGTAAGATTGAACACTAAATATGGACCAATAAGAATTTAAACCTTAATTCATTACGTTGTAAAAAAATAATCCATTTTTATTAAACCCAACCCTTGTTAACAGTTTCTTACAATTTTAACATCACTATAATATAATTATTCTATGGTAAAATTTCAAATATATGTAAAACTATTTCAACTAAACTTATGGTAAATTTCTCGCAGAATCGAATTATTATCACACATTGGTTAACATTTAAATTCTTTATATGATTTAATCAAATTATCTTGTAATGTAAAAAACTTAAAAACATGACTGTATATTTCAGTATGTTTTATGCTTGTTCTAACGTAAACTTCATCGTCAAAGCCGTGTCCCTCAAAACAAGGCAAAGTACAGTGATTCACTTTTGCCCCAAGTTTCACAGCCCATCATCATGTTATTTTTTTTATATAAAAAAAAATTAAGTGAATTAAATGCCAGAAACTTATCATTTTCATTATAGTTTCGAAGAAGATAATCAAGGATGAAATATGATACTTATCAACAAGGTAATAATTTAAGAGTTAAAAGACCCAACAAAAAGCTAACCTTAAATCAAATCAGTTATAATTAAAATAATATAACATATTATAAAAAATAGTAATATTTAAATAAAAAAATCATTCGAGTCCCAAGAAAATGAAAATTTCCATCAAACCTTGTACATGTCTTATACAAACATTAATTAAAAGTTTCTGACAATAACAAAATGAAAATATTAAAAATATTAATTCAAGGATTCAAATTTGATTTAGGGTTCAATATTCAAAAGACAAAAGGAATAAAAAAATAAAATCTAATCTAATCTAACACAGGTCAACCCATTAAACCTGCCAGCTTAACTAAATTTCCTAGGTTGAAGCCGGGTCGACTGAACTGAAATCG
Organism: Prosopis cineraria; assembly: GCF_029017545.1. Lineage (NCBI taxonomy): Eukaryota > Viridiplantae > Streptophyta > Magnoliopsida > Fabales > Fabaceae > Prosopis > Prosopis cineraria. The sequence goes on from NW_026556672.1 coordinate 6,921, forward strand.
GGTCACACCGGTCAATCCAGTGGTCACTAATGTAGGTCCATTAGGTGGTTCTCTCTTTAGATGGCAACAACTTGTATGTGTTATGAGAAAAGTAAAAAATCCCAGCAAGGCCAAATTGTACCAACACTGAGGCAGCATCCAACAAAACGAGCAGATCACAGATAGTAATTAATTAATTAAGTACAAGAGGAAAAATGCATGAAGATACTCAACCATTCTACTGTTACAAGCTAATTAATCTGGTGCTTAAATGGCAAACGCTTTAGAAGGCCACCTTTCTCGGAGGAATGACCACATTTTTGTTTCCAGGAAAAGCAGTTCGAGAAATGTCTACCAAAGCCTTGAAGCTATAAGGCTCATGCATGGAAATCTCTGACAAAACCTTCCTGTTAAGCTGGATATTCTCCTTCATCAGCCCGTGCATGAAGTTCCCATAGTTAACCTGTCCAGCAAAACCAAGGAGACAAGCGACCAAGGGTCAGAACATTGATTGACCACTCTAGATGGTTACTAAACTTCTGCAGATATATCTAATCCTGCTTTAAAATTGAATGAAATTTTAAATAAAGAAGTCAAAATTCCTCCTTATCAATGCAAAACCATGTTATCATGATTTAAACCAAGCCATGAAGATAAGAGCAAGTCGATGTTTGTTCAATGTGCAACTAGTGAAGGAAAAAAGTACCAAACCATGAGCCTAACTGGACTTCCCAACTCCTACTCATACACAGTATAGAGTTCATACTGGTTTGTCCAGTCCAGTAGATATATGGCACAACCATTGACAGGCACAGAAGTGGCTGCCCTGTTTGTTAACGAGGAGGTAAGGCTACAAGGTAACCCAAAATCAAAAGCTTCAGCGAGAGAAAAAATAAACCGATTTTGCAGGTGAGTTGTTTAAATTGGCTGGCTCCACACATGAATAGAATTAAGCATACCAGCCAATGGACAAACTGAAGTTTAAACATTACGCATGACATTTTCCTCAGATTCGAGTTCTATAGAAATGCAAAATCTCTATAAAATACCAGAACTCATCTGACTTTAGACAAGGGACTCAAATGATATCATGATAGCAAAATTGTTTACGTAGGAATGCAACTTTTTTATTTTAATTAAATTCAAAAATTTAATGTTAGTGTTATGGAAATTAGATAAAGGAGGATAGGGTAGGCTTTCACTAAAAAGTAGACAGCAAAAAATTATGAAATAGAAACAATGACAGTAAAAATAGACAAGACAAATATCTTCAGTAAATATAGTTTTCCATAATTTTTTTTATGACTAAGACGAGAATATACATAGTGACACCAAGATAGAACCACACATGAACACAGATATTCAATTAAAAGAGGCTCTAGCAGAAATAGAAAAGAGAAACAAAGTTCAAGATTTTCAATCAAGTAGTAATTTGATAGCTTTACCACGCACATCTCTCCAATTAATGAAGAAAAGAAAAAATGGATGCCGAAAGGCAGACATCAATAAAATCAAACAATTCAGAACAATGTTCGATTCACGTAATGACTGCATGCAAGCCAGACCATTTCAACTACTAAAAGCCACGAACAATTCAAATTCCTTCTGAGCCAACCATATTAGTTCCAAGATCCACAAATTCATTTTTGCTTGGACCTCCTTCTTCTCTCATATCCTCCTCTTCACATCCTTAACATTTTTAAATCCACTAAAGGAAAAATCCTCTAAAAAGAAAATTCTTTATTCTTAACCAATAGATGATCATATTATCGATAATAAATGGCATGCTACAGATGAAGAACATCCCCCTGCAATCATTCTTTTGATCGAGGTGCATGTATACATGTCTATCAAATGGTTAGAAGCTTGACACACGCCAGTAAAAAATTAAAATTAGGTAAAAGTGCACTTTTTTTCCTCTAACTTCACAAAAGGTTTCAATTTGACCCTTTAATTTTATAAAGTCTCTTTTTAATCCCCTAACCCTAGCACATTAATCTAATTAACAAAAAATGTTGATGAAAGTCAGCCAGAAATGCTGAAATTGATTTTAAAAACTATGAAGTGTCTTTTGTGGCTTATTTTAATTTAAAAACTTCAAATGATTTGATTAAAAAATCAACAATTGAGAATGCTTTGTGAGCGGTTAAAATTGTCATGTCAGCATTTTCTTCCAATTAGATTAATGATGGTAAGGTTAGGGGACTAAATAGACGATTTATAAAATGAAGGATCAATTGGAAACCTAGAATAAAGTTAGATGATCAAAGGTGCACTTTTGGCTTAAAATTGAAACAAAATAATTTTAAAAAAGAAAACCCTGACTGAAGAGAAGAATGCACCACACAAGGTGGAATGCATTGATTTTACAAAACAAGTTGAAAACAGAAACTTAACTGCTACAAGTCTTGATATCAATCATTGGGATAAATCTAGTGGCTAATATGTGATGACTGCACCCTGCAAATACTGCAGGGGATCCACTCTACATTACAGAGTAGAGAATCCTTTTCTGATTCACCAACAACTAATGCTGGTAAATACATTTTCTGAAGAAACTAAGGTTCCAGATGAAGCAATCAAGAAGCAAGGAAAAATCGAGATCACTCAAGAGCAAATGATACTTTGAAATGGTTGGAACTTGGGAAACCATGGTCATTTCCTATCACGAAAAACCAAAGAAAAATTGATGACTAGAATAGTCTGTGGACAATAATCTGAGATGTGAAAAGGAGAAAATTGGCATAAATAAAAGAAAAGGGAGGCCAGTCCAGTAATATCAAAAAAAAAAAAAGTGGTGTGGAAACCCGAAAGGGGGGAACAAAGAAAGGGGAAAATGTCTTAAAACAACAAGATGAGAAAGATGGAAAAATCAATTAAACTAGCACTCCTACATGACCTTAAGGTACCCATGCAGCCTATTTAAAGGAGCCGTGCATTTAAAGTAAGACAGCAGTCAACTACCATGTGATACAATAACATTGAGAAGGAAGTCCCAAAGGCAATTATGATACTTAAAAAATCAATCCTTAACCTAGATTCATGAGATTATTCGATATATGCAAACACATTTTTGCAAGTCATAAGATATAAAAATAAAATGAATAAAGAAGACAACTAGATTAAGGAGTTACAGAAAGCTTCAAATTTTCATAATAACAACCCATTTGGATAAAATATTATACAGAAATCTGGTGCGTGGATATAGGGCAGAGACTAGTCTCTAATATGAGTAATAACTAAGAGGACTAATCCTCTGCAAACTAATAATTAGTAAGCGGAAAAAGAGGGAGTGATACATACACCATGAATGCGGGTGCCAGCATTAATCCGTTGGATCCAAAGGGAGCGCATGTCCCTCTTTTTGTTACGGCGATCTCTGTAGGAATATTGCAAGGCCTTCTCTACCCTTTCCCTAGCTATCCTTATGCAATTCTTGGCTCTTCCACGGAAGCCCTTTGCTAGCTTGAAGATTTTATCCTTGTTCATTTTCTTGTGTTAATCTAATCTGCAATCATAATTCCACTCATTCAACAGAAGATTATCAAAACGACAGTCCCAATTACCATAGTTGTATGATAGTTTTTAATACATCTGCACTTGGAATCAATAAATTAAGAACTGCTTTTAAAAACTTTTATTTCTCGAATCCATTATTAATTCTCAGAGACCACAAGCGGAATATGAGATATCTTCATATCAAAACAAATGAAAACAGTCACAATATGCTCAGAAGTCGAAGTGAGTGACCATAGGCGGACCTGTATTACACTCAGTGGGGGCATCTGCCGCCACTGAAATCTTTGGAATGTGCATAGTTGATATAATACCCGTTTAATTTTCAAGCCAAGTTATTTACAAGATCATACATCACAAATACCTCGAGAATTTTCTAAATTGATGATACTATAAAAAGATTAATAAACAGAAAGTTAATACACAACAAAACCAACACTGCAACAACCAAAAAAAAAAATCCAAATCATACAAGTCGCTAGTAATCAAAATGAAGAGGGCAGAGGTATAATAGCCAATTGCACACCATGCAAGCAAAAAACTAGTACACAAAAAATAATAATAATAACAACAAATAAATAAACAATAAAAAATAAACTCAATCAGTACATATTCCCAATTCAAAAGCCTCAATATTCAAACGATTACACGACCAGATTCAAAGCCAAATTAAAATGAAAAAATTAAAACAAAGCAAGAAGAACAACGCCGGCAACAGATGACGCGGGGAACAAATTGGCTATTATAGACTCAAAGCCAGATTGAACAAATCAATCTCACCGGACCGAGAACAACCACGCAGGGTTCACAACGGTGGACGGCGTCCGACGGAGTGTGGAATGCTCGTCCCTCGGCGAAGCGAAATGGATCGGCTACTCAAGAGATTCGGTTTTGTCGGGGTTTAGGCATAGGCCGAAAGTTTATTACTCAAATAACAAAAATAATTATCTCATCCATACAAAATTTAAAATAGTACTCTTTCAATTTTATTTATAAATTATTTTATATTAATTTTATTAATATCAATAAAAAAATATAAAAAATAAAAGTACTTGAAATTTTAAATATAAATTTTAAATAAAAAATAAAAAAATAAATAATATAATATTTTTCTGTCTTCTTTCTCTTATATTTTAAGAATAATTTATATATTTTAGTTTGAAACAAAACAATTACATCAACTGATGAAGTATAAAATAGATTAGATTTTATTTTTAAAAGATAACTAATATATAAGGTCGGAGGAGTATTAAAAACAGTTTTCATTTTGATTCTTTTTCCTATTTCCATTCCTTTAAAAAAAAATATTCAAACAATTAAAATGATTCTTAACCTTTTATCATATTGAAAAAAATAAAGTTTACTTAAAAAAAAGATGTAAAGTGGGTGGAAACATATTCTGCTACACAATTTTATGCTAATGCAAAATATATATGAATTGTGAAGGTACTAATTTAAATTCTGTGTGTGTAAATATCTATTATCTTTGTATATTTTTATATCATATATAAATATATTAAACATTTAATTTTTTATAAATATACAAACATAATAATTACACAAAACCAGAGAAGTTAATACTTAATACTCCCCCATTTAAAAATGTAAGATATTTTTAATCAAATCTCACCCCTAAATAAAGTACTCCTTCCATTTAAAAATATAAGATATTTTTGAGAAGTTGAAAGTTTAAAAATGTAAGAAATTTTTAGTTTTTCGATGTGTAATCATTATTTTTTTTCAAAAGTGCCCCTATTGATAATGACTTTATATTTATTGTAGGGTATTTAATAGGGATAAATATGAAAAAATAGGGTTAGTTTAAAAGTAGGTAACTACTTTATTAAAGAGTAAAATTCAGTTAAAAATGCCTTACATTTTTAAATGGAGGGAGTAGTTATTTATCTTTAAATAACCCTATCTTTATATATTTACTCCTATTTAATAAAATATTTTACTCTCAAATAAATATAAAATAATTTATTCAATAAGGTTATCTTTTAGAAAATGATAATGATTATACCTTAAAAAATTAAAAATGTCTTATATTTTTTAATATCTAACCCTTAAAAAATTGACTTATATTTTTTTAACAAAGAGAGTGAAAATTTTATATTTTACATTGTTATTTATTAAATTATATTAAATTAAATTCATTTTGAATTTAAATTTATAGTAATTTAAATAAAATTAAATTTAAAGATTAAAAAAACATGATAACACTAATTATTATAAAAAAGACTATATTTTTTATTTGCTACATGAAAAGAACTACGGCCAGTATTTGCTAAATCTGCCAAAACAACAAAAATTTGACAAAACAAACTGCATGATTCCCCTAAGCCAAACTAATCATCTAACTTGCACCATCACCAAAAAGAATAATCTAAATTTCATTAATATCACTTGAATATCAAGAATTCGTCGCACTCACATTAATTTTAGTTGATTAATCATATTTAAATTGTAAAATGTAATGTTTCCTCATCAAAACCCTCGCCCACCAAACTCATTGTTCTTGGCAATTTTGTAAATTATCGTGGCCCCTATCTCATCATTTATCTCCTTCACATTATATGGGAAAAGATCTTTTTCCTTTTTTCTTTTTTGTTTTTTTACATACAAAAGCCAAGCCCAACTTTTTCATAAATTCAGACCCATGAAAAATTGACATATCAACATGCTAATCCCTTGGATTCAAGTTCCAATTTGGTCCCCGCTTCAAAACAGTTTGTTGGATATTATTGACACCTCAATGTTAAAAAAAAAAAATTGCAAATCTAAAAAAAAAAAAATTCAATTTATGCATTCCATATTTTCGTTTTTGTTTTATCTCTTCATAAATATACTATTTAATAATTTATTTAGCCAGAGTAAATTCCCTTTTTTCCCAGAGCTTTATAAATACAATAAAAACATTTATTTTTATAAACATAAAAAATCAGATTGGAATTTTTTGCCTTTTCCAAGAAAACAACGATTTCACAGCAAAAGGAAAATTGAACTGAGATGCCACCCAAAAAAAAAATCAGAGATATAGCATTGAGAAAAAGCAATGGAGAACAAGGCAATACTGAAAACTACACAAAAATATAAAGAAATCTAGCACTTAAGTTTAACTAACAAAATTCCCCCAGGGAAAGCATTACACAGTTCACTTTTTCTCCTCGCTTAACTAGAAAGCCATTTCTACAGTTCCCTTCTCAATTTTGTTCTCTGATCCTCACTTTTCCTGCTCCAATAAATATTGAAAAAAGCAAATACACATTTCCCACCAGAATGTTGCTGAAAATAATCTTACCTTCCCTTTCCTTTCTTTCCATGTCCACCACCACCCTTTCCTTTTTTCCCATCTTTACCAAATTTCTTACCCTTCTTAGTAGACTGGCTCTTCAGATATGAAAGTCTGTTGGCTTTCTTCTGCCTTTCCTTTCGAATTTGATCAAGATCTTTGATCTCTGAACGCACATGAGCATTTGGCACTGAATGCTGCTTCTTGCCGCCTTTAAATTTTCGAGGACCGCCTCGGAAGTGCCCTGAATGAAGGAAAGAAACAAGAGTCAAATGACAAGAATTCTCTCTCTCAACATTCAACTTGTCAGCCTCAGCACTTCATAATATATGTGAATGAATGGACAGACAAGATCTAATGACACCGGCATAAAATTGATTATGGCAGCACTTTGTTTTTTGACATTTACAAAATAACAATCATTGATGGAGACTTGGTAGTATGAGATACTAAGCCCCACATTGAATAGTATGAGATGCTCAATAGGGTATATAAGTAGGTTGGTTCTTCCATTTCAATAGCCAGCTTTTGGGGTAGGGTTCCCCATCCCACTTAAGTACCCATCAATTGATATCAGAGCCTTGTTGTCGGCAGTTCCGGAAAGGAATACCCATAGAGGGTTTTGACTGGAAGAAGACCGAGTTAAGTGCTGTGGAGTGCAACCGTCAGGACATCGGCTTTTCATGGGGGGCCAATTGATGGAGACTTGGTAGTATGGGATACCAAACCCCACATTGAGTAGTATGGGATGCTCAATGGAATATATAAGTGAGTTAGTTCTTCCACTTCAACAGCTAGCTTTTGGGATAAGATTCTCCATCCTACTTAGGTATCCATCACATTACCAGCATGGAATGAATGAGATGTTCATTGGGTGAATAAAGTCTTCAAATAGACCTATTCGATCAAACCAACCATGATCGAACATAGAACAGAAGCACGTGAAACATGAAATCCACAGAAATCTAATAATGTGCTGACAAGTTTACTTATGATTTTATTGGTCACCTAATATTTCCTTGACAGGATCTATGTTAAGAATAATTTCTTGTCCCACAGGAAACTTACAAAAATAACTTGCAAAAAATGCACCAATTGTAAAGAAAAACTGCACCAATTGGAGGAGACTTTAATGGGCATGTCGGGAGGGAAGCTGGTCAGTATGCGAGGGTGCATGGTGGTTTTGGTTTTGGAGAGCTAAACAATGAAGGGCAAACTCTTCTTGATTTCTCATTGGCGTATGATTTTAAGATTGCCAACACTTGTTTCAAGAAGAGAGATGAGCATCTCATCACTTACAAAAGTGGAGCCTCAAGGTCGCAGATTGATTTTCTTTTGGTTAGGAACACAGATAGAAAACTTTGTAAAAATTGTAAGGTGATCCCTGGAAATGCTGTAACGACACAACATAGGGTCCTAGTCCTTGATGTGTGTATTATGAGTAAAATCCAAAAACGTCGACAAGTAGTAACACCAAGGATTAGGTGGTGGCAATTAAAAGGTGAGAAGCAAGATATTTTCAAGCGAAATCTTTTGGATAAAGGAATTTGGGATTCTCAAGGAAGTGCTAACATCATATGGGAGGATATGGCTAAAAAGATACGGGAGGTTGCAAAAGTATTTTTGGGAGAATCGAAAGGTTCTGGTCCGAGAGATAAGGAGTCTTGGTGGTAGAATAATAGTGTACAGGACAAAATCAAGTATAAGAAGAACTGTTTTAAAGCCATACATTTGTGTAACAATGAGGAAAATTGGGAGAGGTACCGTATGGCTAAGAAGGAAACTAAGAGAGCTGTGGGTGAAGCTCGTTCCAAAGCTTTTGAAGAATTTTATAAGAACCTTGAGACGAAGGAAGGAGAGCAAAATATTTATAAGATTGCCAAGAGTAGGGAAAGAAAATCAAGAGATCTAGAACAGGTAAGGTGTATTAAGGATGAAGAGGGAAGAATTTTAGTTACAGATGATGAAATTAAAAATAGATGGGAGACTTATTTTTCTAAACTTTTCAATGATGGAGAAGATTCATTTAGTAACTTGGAGGATTTAGTAAATGGTGAAGGAGAACAAAATTTGTCATTCTATCGAAAAATACGTGATAAGGAGGTAAAGGAAGCTCTTAAGAAAATGGCAAATGGTAGAGCTAACGGACCTGATTGTATATCTATCGAAGCGTGGAAATGTTTAGGTGAAGAAGGGGTGAGATGGTTAACTAAGTTATTTAATGTGATTTTACGGTCCAAGAAAATGCCTGATGAGTGGAGGAGAAGTACATTAATTCCTATTTATAAAAATAAAGGAGATATTCAGAATTGTACTAACTATAGAGGGATTAAACTCATGAGCCACACAATGAAATTGTGGGAGAAAGTAATTGAGCACAGGTTGAGATTGGAGACAATTATTTCTGAGAATCAATTTGGTTTTATGCCAGGTAGATCAACTACAGAGGCGATTTATCTACTAAGGGGATTAATGGAAAAGTATCGTTGTAAAGATAAAGATCTTCACATGGTTTTTATTGATTTGGAAAAAGCTTATGACCGTATACCAAGAGAAGTGCTTTGGAAAGCGTTGGAAAAAAAGGGAGTACGGATTGCTTATATTAAAGCCATACAAGATATGTATGAGGGGGTAAAAACTAGTATAAGAACGCCTAGTGGTCAAACAAAGGATTTTCCTATAAAGATTGGACTACATCAGGGATCATCTCTGAGTCCTTATTTGTTCAACTTGATTTTAAATGTTTTGACGGAACATATTCAAGAGGAAATCCCGAAATGTATGCTCTTCGCGGATGATATAGTTCTTATAGCAGAGACAAGAGAAGAGGTTAATTGCAAACTTGAGTTATGGAGGAGGACATTGGAGTCGAAAGGTTTTCGTCTGCGTAGAAGTAAGACGGAATATTTATATTGTAAATTTGGTAAAGGACTATTCGAAAATAATTTGGAAGTGAAATTGGGAGATCAAATTATACCTCAAGTGGAAAAGTTTAGATATTTGGGAGCCATTATTCAAAATGATGGCGAAATCAGTGGAGATATTTCACATAGAATTCAAGCTGGGTGGTTTAATTGGAGAAAAGCTAAAGGAGTTATTTGTGACCGGAAGGTGCCTAATAAACTTAAAGGAAAGTTTTATCGTACTGCTATCAGACCGGCAATGTTATATAGTAGTGAATGCTGGGCTCTAACGGGACAGCAAGAGCATAAAGTTGGAGTAGCAGAGATGAGAATGTTACGATGGATGTGCGGACATACACGTAAAGATAAAATTCGAAATGAGCACATACGTGAAAAAGTGAGGGTGGCACCTATTGAGGAAAAAATGGTAGAAAATCGGTTGAGATGGTTTGGGCATGTACAAAGAAGACCAAGGGAGGCACCAGTGAGAAGAGTGGAACATATAACTTTGAGTCCGATTAAGAGAGGTAGAGGAAGGCCTAAGAGAATACTCTTGGAAGTTGTTGAACGTGATCTCTTAATTAATAATATTTCTAAAAGCTTAATAAATGATAGAGCACAATGGCGTCTTGCAATCCATGTAGCCGACCCCACCTAGTGGGATAAAGGCTTGTTGTTGTTGTTGTAAAGAAAAACTTCAGGATTTTACTGAAATAAATCTGAAACTAAGCAATAAGTCCAATTCATTCCAAAAATAATTATGCCCTCTTGCAGTGCCCCCCCCCCCCACCCAAACAGACGGGAATAGCCAGTAAGTACAGGTATGATTGACATACAATTAAATCATTCATTTTTGTTCTCATTTCTCCATAGAATGCATCATGACATTAGATAAATCCAGTGACTGGATGGGAAAAATGAATTACATTCCAAAGAAAATCATTACTCATAACTATCATATAATGAGAGCGAGCCAGTTCATGTTACTTCTGAAAACCTGTTAAACTAGCCTGATAGTAGTTTGATGGCCTTCCAATCATTTTGTGTTATCTCATTGTAATATGGACAACATTAATTGCCGTTAATCTCAGTAAGTTAGATACTGTTAGTTAAGTGATTATAGCTGTTAGGGGGCTAGGTGAGACAATATAGGAATAAAAGGCTGTATATAGGAATACCTATGTAAATCAACCTACGTTTATCCAAAATGAGAGTCATTCAGCATGTAACGAAGGAAATTCTTTATCGGGCCTTAATCATTCAATTTTTCCCTACCCGCTTATTTATTCTGTTATGGCACAGAGGAGGATTAATCAAAATATTTTTGGGATCAAGTCTGGTTCAGTTGCTTTCATTCATTCCAGCACTGAACAGTGAACAGTAATAGACTAATAGCTAGCAGCAGTTTCAGAGATTAATGCCTATGTTTCTCTGTTTAATTCTTAGAAGTTGCACCCATCTATCGTTGTACTTGACCCTTGAGGGCAAGGGTCTCTTGGGAGGAGGGTATTGTTATATCATTGTAATATTGACAATGCTACTTGCGGTTATTATCAGTTAGTTAGTTACTGCCAGTTTAGTGATTGTACCCGTTATGGGGTTACGTGAGACAATATAGGAATAACAGGCTATATATAGAACTACCGATGCAAATCAACCTATGCTTATCCAAAATGAGAATTATCTAGCATATTATTCAGTAATCCTCTTGTCTCTCTGTTTTCTCTAAGATCTCTCTTCTCCTCTGTTTCCTCTCTCCTTTCCCTCTCTTCCTTTTCTTTCCATATCACAATCATCTATCATTTTACCTTCACCTCATTCCATTCCACTGGCAATTAGAAAAAGCCAATGCCCTTTCTCAGTGAAAAAGTTACAGATAATAGCCTTAAAGTAAGCTGAAAAATATTTAGGTACACTTCACAGCAATAGCTGCAATAATCCTTCCTAGGGAAACAAGGCAAGACCAGCCCATGAGCCTCCTTTGTATCTATAAGGATAATAGATGATCTCCACCATACAGGAACTCAAATAAACACGGAATATTAAGAGAAGCAAATTCATACCTGCTGAACTCGTGGGCCCATGAGAATCACCTTCATTGTCCATCCCCTTAAGACCTATCTTATTGTGTGAACGTTCTTTCCACTTCTTATAGATACCAGTCTTGGTGGCCTTCACTTTTGCACCGCCCTCCGTTGTTATCTATAATCATGTATAGAATATAAACATGAGGCCTCGGGTCATATAAGAAGTTAAAAATAGACATATTTTAGAGTAAATGACCAAAGATAAGAAAAGGTGTTATATAGATAAGGTACCTTTCCATTTGCAGCAACACGCTCACCATTGTTTAGCTTGATGTACTTTTTACTTTTCTGCGAATAAAATGTATTCATGAGATAAAAAGGGACATTTTGAGTACAATGACAAAATCATTAACGCACAACTGTTTCACATACCTTATCCCAATGATACACTGACTTCTGTTTCTGAATGCCAGCACTGTCATCTGCAACTAGATCGAGGACAGCTGATTCCAATCTAAAATATTAAGTCACATTAGGGTGAGCATATAAATCAGAGATAAAAGGTAGGAAAGCAATAAATCACATCTATATTGAATTCCGAACAGAACATATAGAAAAGACAGATACGTCTTCCTGCTTTTTGCTACAGAAGCAACAGAGCAATTTCCAAATGAAATAATTTTAGATGGTGGACCACAATTATGGTGGACAACAAGATCTGGGCACAACATAAGGACATGCCTCTCTAAGATAACCCCTTCCCCTTGTTGCAAAACCCAAGGACATTACTGATCAGTAGAGTAAATACCTGTTTGAAGAAAAGTCTTCTTTAGCCCTGACTGAAAGACCTGCTTCCATGTGCTGACAAAGATATCAGATCACAACATATACAGTTAGCGAACTTTAATGTAAAAACTCAAAAGTGATGCAACCACGTAATAAAATGACATAATTGTACTCGTCATCCAGAGAATGCACAGGATACAGATAGTGTGATGTACATGATTTTGGGGTATTGAACTTATGTAGTATTCCTCATCCTTGAAACTTTGTGGCTTTCTCTTAGAACCAGACACTGCTGAAGCCAAAAGAACAGGATCAAATATTAATAACCTTGATATATCAGCTGGGAGTAAGAAAGTCAATTCACTGTAGTTGAAGCATCCAGCATTCAGTGAGTAAAAGCATCAACAACCTTATCAAGCGACAAAACCAGCAACTTTACTATAACTATTTTTCAGTCATTAATCAAGTCTGTTCCTACCTGTAAACAACATTTTGATTTCACGTTTTAGGCAATAAGCAATTTCAAGGTGCTTGAGGTTGATTTCAAAGGAAAAAAAAAAAAAGCACCTCTAAAGCATCTTACACCCTAGGTTTTTTCTTTTTATTTTTCTAATGATAGAAGAAAAATACCATAAAATCCTAGCTACCTTTAAAAAACCCATATTAAGATTTACGAATAGAAGGCATGGTGCATTTTCTATAATGAAAGCAGAAATCATAGTCCGAAAGAAAGGCAAACTTTGGGGGGGGGGGCGTGACTTTGACCATTCCATATTTATACAAGCCAAGAAGACCAAATATCAAACTGAAAGAAAACTAAATGACTAACACAACAGGGACAAACCTTTTTTCCCTTTTTCCGCTGGAGTGATATCCAATTGAATTTCCTCCTGCAAGGAGCCAAGAAATACATCATTCAACGAAATAAGTACTGAAAAAAAATGCAGATATAGCATTATTCCACTGATACTAATTTGTTAGTACGAGCATGAAATAATAGAGTTCACCTCCAAAGAAAAGTAGTCAAATTGTAAGAAGCACAATTACAGCATTAATCACATTCATATACCTACAACAACAAACAACAACAACAAGCCTTTATCCCACTAGGTGGGGTCGGCCACATTCATATACCTGTTTTGTCTTATTCTTAGAACGCTGCTCATGGACTAAATTTATAACATTCTCATGAATAGCTCTTTTTTTCTTCATCACATCAACCCATTGACTAGCAGGTCCCTGCAAGAAATCATATTTTTATGCAAGACAAAACAATGAAAAAAGCCAATTATGACCGTGTGCCATTATATCAAATAATTCAGGAAGATAGATTCAAGTTGGCAGTGAATTTTCCTTGAAGATAAAGCTGGAACCCTCAGGGACCCAACAGGCAATTGATGTAGAAGATGAATTGTACTGCATCATACTAACATCCATAGACACAATGAAATGCATAGGGTTAAAAAATATAATCATCTATTTTCACGTCCAAATGTTTAACAGATTTCCAAAAAAATTCTGATCGGAAATATACAAGGTGTGTCTCAACGTATTTATACATCAAGAGAAGTCATCAAGTCATCTTTGAGAGTAGTCTTCTTATCTCAAGACATTCAATAATGCCTCTAGCATGGGAAGTACAAGCATCAAATAAACATACAAGTCTATGCTGAAGACACATGCATGCAGGAATTTCATTATAGAGCTCAAACCATACATGATTCAAGCATGTTGATTCGTAATACTTTAATAAAAATTAACCAATAAAAGAAAACTGAAGCCCTGGATGCTAAAATGAAAGGAGAAAAATGACAATGAAGCAATTTCAAATTTTAGCAAAGACTATACAGATATTCATATCAACCCAATGAAGCATTATCTGAATAAATAGATCAAGCAGAAGTTAGAGGAAAACAATTTTAACTAATATAATGAAGTCAATGCAATGCATAGCATATTTTAAAAATGAAAACCTTAAGTTTATCTAAACAACAACTTAAATAATAAAGTTATTGAATCAGACCAGAACAAGGATTTTTAAATTGAACAAAACCATGGCATGAAGAACACAAAATTACTTGTAGATGCTTTGATTTAGCTGCTTCACCTTCAGCCTCCAAAACAGTCTGCTTTGGCCTAATAGAAAAATAATTAAAATACTGCAATTTAACAGTCAATTAAAGAAATAATCTACCCATGACTCTACTTCTCAAATATAATATTGCGCTAACCTAAAATTTTTCAAGTTCTCTGAAAAAGCAAGTGCCATTAATTCCCCTGTTTCCAATACATTCTTGAAAATTGGATGCAACCCCTCACGTGGTAAATCTTTTACTCTTCTAATAGACTCCTTTGAAGGTAAAGGTTTTGTCTTTGAGTATAAACGAAATGCATTTTGGCAGGTCTTCTGCAATGATGTTAGTTCAGCAGAAGCATCAATGGTTTCCTGAACTCTGTCTGAAACAAGGTCTAAGACTTTCTGGGGAAAACGACCATAAACAGTTTCTCCCTTTGCTATTGCCTGGTCAATTTTGGAAAATGCTCCATGAATATCCTGCAGAACCTCTTCTTCAGTTGGAGCAGCTCTGATTGGTCTTGAGAGAAACAGATGAAGATCCAAAAGATATGGCATATCCTCCGAAGTCACAAAAGAAAAGGCGGCACCAGCTCGACCTGCTCTTGCAGCCCTTCCAACTCGATGAACAAATATTTTAGGCTTGGGAGGGAAGTCCCAATTGATAACATTATCAAGTAATGGAATATCTATGCCCCGAGCAGCAACATCTGTCACAATCAATAACATTGTCTTTCTTGCCCTGAACCTTGATATATGAATCTTGCGTGCATCTTGATCCATGTCACCATAACATACAGATGGCTCAATACCCTCTTCTTTAAACAATGTGTTAAGAAATTCCACGTGATGTTTTGTGGATACAAATATTAGTGTCTGCTGATCAGAACTAATTTGCTCCCTAATCAAATACAGTAATGCTGCATATTTTTCTTCCTGCCTCAAGGTGAAAAAAGCAACCTTCAGGTCAGGGCTGATTTTAGTTTCCAAATCCAGACGAACAAGCTGAGGATCACGCAAGCCAGCCTTTGCAAATTCAGCAAGTGCACTAGGTAATGTAGCACTGAAAAGCAAGGTTTGACGGTTCTCACCTAGCTGTGTAAGAATTTGATGCAACTGCTGAGCAAAACCCATGCCGAATAAACAATCTGCCTCGTCAAAAACAACATATTCCACAGTACGCAATGACATGTCATCAACTTCAGACAAATGGTGCATGAGCCTACCAGGTGTTGCAATTATGATGTCAGGATTTTGAGCTAATTCCTCAAACTGACTTTCCATACTGTCACCCCCAACTAATAAACTAACACGAAGATCTGAAACCCAAAAAAGAAAAAAGGAACAAATCATGTCATAAAACACCACAAAGACCAACTTTTCTATGTAACGATGACAAGTTGGATGATCTAAAGAATTTAATTTTCAACGGAGAAGAAACTATTAGAATTTAAGATATAAATTATGAGTTCTGACCTGTGAAGTGGCCAAGCTCTTTGGTGAACTTCAAAGTCTGAAGCGCCAAGTCTCTAGTAGGGGACAAAATGAGAGCTCTAACACCACCCTGAGGAAGATGCTGATTCAAACGCTCAAGCATGGGGACGAGAAAGGCAGCGGTTTTACCAGACCCAGTGCGAGCCATGGCAACGACGTCGGCACCAGAAAGAATGATCGGCATCGTTTTCCTCTGAATTGGAGTGGGCACCTTGTAACCTTTGCGTTTGATTCCTCTGTACACATTGGGGCTAAGACCCAAGGACTCAAATCCGCCAGACTTGGCCTTCTTTTGTTGCTTCTCCTTCCGTTTCAACTCTGCTTTCGAACTCACGAGAAGAGTACCTTCTCCTTTCGCCATTTTTCTGAACCCCAAGTTGTAAAATCGCTAAATTCCAAATTTGAAAGAATATTGACTCTGAAAGTGAAGTGTCAATGGAAACTGAAAAGAAGAAAACTTGGAGTCGACTGGAATTTGGAATAGGAAGAGGAGAAGAAGGGTGGGTGGCTACCGAGTTTCAGGGCCGCCAGCCTCCAGGGAGAGGGGGGCGCGATGATGAGGAAGATCATTTTATTCATTCTGTTCCTTAGTTTCTTCCAAAACGTCACCGTTTAAGAACTTTTCTCTTCTTTTCTTTTTTTTTTAAATATAGGGCCACAGGAAAATATGAAAAGAATAAAAAGTCAAGTCATATAAAAAACAATTAAGTCTCTACATCTTAAGAGAGCTTATTGTAGATAACAATATAAAAGTTGTCCCTATGCCTGATGAGTCAGAAAATCAACATACTTATTCATTTTTCAAAAACCATGATCAAACATAATAATTCAATCACTCATGACAAAATTTTTAATTTTGTTAACGGTCACAGAAAAAGGTTAATTCTTATAGAAATTATATTGGATGAGCGACAAAACTTTTAAAAAATCAAAGTAGATGTCAGTTCTGGTGAGTTTAGTATTTCAACAAAGTTTGATTTCCTCCAAAATATTTAAGAGTTTGGCAATTGTGATTGAATGATATTCAAGATATTTAAAAAAACTTTCAATTCAATTCTCTTAATCGTCACGTATGAGGCCTCAATAAGCAGCAACCTCATTAATATTAGCTAAACCATCGATGTCGAGTTGGACCCCACCTACTTCAAGGGGTCTCATTTAACTTTAGATCTTTCACTTCCTTTTACTTAGATTAGTTGTAAGCTGGAGTTTGAGATCATTTAGAATTTATTGGGTGGAGTGAAAAACAATGTCAATTTCTTGATGATTTTTTTCAAAGAGTATTAAGCTGCATCTGCTTTTCCAAATGTTCCAAATGACTTGAGCAAAGAGTTTTTACTAAGGTATTTTTCCTATTTTTGAGTTTCTAGTATCACTTTTTACATTTTAAATTTTTCAATCCTACAAACATAGGGAGAAGAAAGTGTTAATCTTAAAAAACTTTTTCCCCCTTTCGCTAGATGATGATACTGGAGCTCGAAATTTGGAATTGGATAAGCAGCGTGCTCATCACCCATAATCTCAACCCTTCGTTTCTTTTTAAATGACTCTACCATTAACTTAAAATTATTTTTTAAATATTATTATATTATATTTATCAAAATACAAATTATAATATTAAATTTAGACTATCTAAAGTATATCTAGATGGTCAATTAATTAAAATAACAAATTAATATTAAATTAAACCTTTCAAATTATTTTTGTAATGTCCTAAATACATTTACATAGTCAATTTATAAAAATTATTTAAAAATTAATATTAAACTGGATCATTTAAATTATGGACCAATTTGTTTAAGATTAAAAAATAAGCAATTTTTATATACTTTAAAGATTTTATGAAAATCAATTTATTTTATAGAGATTTTAAAAAATAAAAAATTATTTTGTGTTTGGTTAAAATCACACAAAATCACTTTTTTATAAGATTCTTCCATCCATTTGTATTAAAATGTGTATTTATATTTAGCATATTCTTTGCAAGTATCCCTTCAACAATTTTAAAAAATATTTCAGTGTTTTTTTATCATTCTCTCCGCACTTCTTTTGATACACAGATGTCTTGCATTTTCATTCCAAAAAAAACCTCTAAAAAAAGCCAAACTTCAAAGGTAAAAAGAAAGGTAGAAAAACCCACTCAGCCACTTTCATCACAGGAAATTGCATGGGTTTAGATTTGTGAAAGAGCAACCAGAGCAACCATCCATTAAAATATATAAAGTCATTAAAATATTTTTTTATATTCTAATTATTTTTAAAATTTTAAACAAACACCTAAAAACTTATTAAAAGTGATTATTTTTATAAAAAAAAGCTCTTTCTAAGTAAAAAAAAAAGCTAAAACAAACAACTCCTAAATCTATACTTGCCAGATTGGTGATAAATACATTTATTAAATATTTTTATATTTTTTACATATTTTTATTTTAATAAATATAAAATAAAAAACTTAAATTTAAACTATCCATATCTTATTAGAAGTGATGAGTGTGATGAGTATGATGATATTTATCCTTTAGTAAGCATAAAAAGTAATCCATATTTAATATTATAATTTTTATATATTTTTATTTTGATAAATATAATATAAAAATATTTAAAAAGATAATGAAAAATGAACGTAGGTAAGACAGACCAACAAGAAAAAAAATCTTATCAATTGTTCTTAACCATGGTAACTTAGAAAGACAATGAGCTGAGTGAATGCTTGAACAGAGAAGGAAGATGCCATCTTCTGCTTTTCTTCACTCTGGTTGCACAAAGACAGAAAAGAAACCGTGGCATCATTCTTCTCCCTATGCTCATCTAAATTTTTCAAGTTTTTTAATTTTATCTTTTCAAAACAACCCCTGCTATGCACACTTCACAATGCATGTTATTACCTTTATGATTTTTCTTTCTTTATTTATTACCTTAATTAGATAGGTAGCAGTAGTAAGAAGATAAATTAATCAATGTTATTAAAACCAAACCTAATTGAACGGTACAACAAATTGAATTGGGAATCAATCCTGAGTATGGTCCGGTCACCATAAAAAATTAGGAAATTTAAGAACTAGCCAAATCAGCCTCAAATTGGCTAAGAACCTATTGAGCCAATCATATTATTTTTTAATTTCTAATTCATATTTTTAAATTATAATTTATATTTATTTATACATAATAAGCATTATGAAATGAAAAAAAATGTAAGAAATGTATATGAATTATATATGTATGTATATATTTCAAAGTTATAGATTACAAATTATATATATATATATATATATATATCTTAGATGAGAATGATGTAATATTGACAGATATTATTCTTTTTTATTGTATATTATTTTATTTAAAATTTAAATATTTATTTTTGTTATTATATATAATTATTTTATCTTACTTTGAACATTTAATATTTAAAATATATTAATTTATTTATGACTGTTTGGATTATGATTCAAATCACAGTTTGACTAATGAACCATGAAATAATACTTTAATTAATTCAATGATTGATTTAGTTTTCATAACATTAGAAAACAACCTATAAAGACTTAGAAAAACCTTTTGACTCTGAATGTTTAAATTATAAAAAATTTTCCTTATTTTTTATTTTATATAAAATAATTACTGTTATATATATATATCCTTTATAGTTTACATATTTCTATTTAATAAAACATTACTTTTAGTTTAATATTAATTAATATTTAAAATTTAAAATATATTAAAATATTTAATATAATCAAATCGATTCAACGGTCTGATCATTAATTCTTAAATTAACATTTCTTCTGGTTCAATGGTAGATCCCGTTTTTAAAACCTTGGCTCAATGTGATGATTAAAGTCCTTGTTAATGTCTTACTCATGTGGAGGCGTTCATTCAAAGCTCTGCAAGCAGTGAGCACTCTGACGCGCATCTTGCACGTGAGCTTCTAACACTCACCGAGTTCGATGAAAAAGGGGAAAAGGGATCAATCAACGGGACAAGCATGGTGGGAAAAGAAGGTAGGAATCAGAAATCAGAAGCTTCAAGCAAATATCATGAGCTATTTATAATTCTGTGACATCAGCGAATGAAGAGCAAGCCTGCGTGTAGCGACAAACGGACGAAGGCTTGCAAACGGGGAGAGGGAGATTCACGCTGCTGACGAGAAGAGTGAAGAAGGCGACGAAGAACCTAAGCCAGTCCAACGCTCCAACTATCCAAACAGTCTAATTAGCCTGACCTAACCATTCCCATATGTGACAGTTAATAGTAGTAAGGGTTTTCTTCACTTGAGCAAGTAGTTGGAATTCAAATCTTAATATTTATATATATATATATATAAAGCAATATAGTTAAGAGAGGTTTATCATTTGCTTTCTTCATCTCAAGGGAGATAATTTCTGTTGTTAACGCAATTTACTCCTTATATTATAAAAAAAACAAAGAAAAGAATCACACTTGCAGGTTACTGAGCTACATAATCATGGACGTCTAGATTGAACTCTTTCAACTCAACTTCAATTGAAAACTATTAACTATTAGATAGATTGCAACTTTTTTTCTTGGTGTGAAACCATTCGGTGTCTAAAGCCAACATTCTCGATTAATCCAAATTTGAGTTGGGCTAGGCTCTCTCAAGTATATTTTCTCCATTTATATCAAATCCGAGAATTGATGGTTAAGAGAATTTAAACATCTTGCCATTTATGCCAATGTGCGCTGATAGATAGGTTGTGTCTTAAAAAAAAGGAAAAATATGTTATATTAAAATAAAAGGATTAAAATATGATAATATTGTGACAGAATTAAAGTGAAAAACTATAATTTAAAAAGAAATAATCCTCATGTAAAATGTTGATGTCAAAGTCAAGAAAACAATCAAGTGGGGAAGAAATATTCTTGTTTTTTTTTTTTGAATTAAATGCCACAGATGCACCATGCTAATTGATAATATGAGTCATATCAGCGTATAAAAGATTACAACAACCAAACAGCGAGCTATCGTATATACGAACATATAAATTATTGGAATAGGTTTGATAAGATAACCAATTTGTACATTTGTTAGCCTTCTTGAAAACGTAATCGAACGTGATTGTCTATTCTCATATGGTGAGATCTCTAATTTTATTGATTGTTTTAAATAGAGGATGGGTAGTAGAAAACTCGTTCTGGATTGGTAAGAGCTTCTACAGAGTTACTGTAGATATTAATTTTATCAAACTTATTAACCCAGTAAATATTTAAACCTTCAACGGTGCCCATAAGCTCAGCTGCTATAATAGGATAATAACCAAAGTATTTGGAGTAATCTTTAATTAAATTACCTTGATTGTTTTGGACAAGACCTCCACATTCATTGTTACATGGTGAATACAGTTGAGCTTAAAGAAAGTTGAAAGGAGGTTATAATTTGTGTGAAAATTGGAGATCTATCATAAAACTAAAGAGAAGCAAATGAGATAAAAAAAAATTGAAACATCTCATATTTAACGCAACAAAGAATTTGTTTTTCACCCCTAGGCTATGTATTTTGAAAAAAAAAATTGTAATTATTGTGACAGCAAATTTTTAATTTTTAGTCGCAATATTTCAATCAATTCTCCTTAGTGAAATTTCAAAGATATATTTTTGACGGCCATAGATTTACTAATAATAAAAAATGATATCAATCATCAATCTATATCGTTAGTATCGTCAACACCATCAAATTAAATATAAATTGTGTAAAAAAAAGTTTTAAAAGATGGTTTAAGAATTTAGTTAATTATTAAATTATAAATATGCTCCCGATCTGTTATACATTGCTTCATTAGTTTAGTCATATTAAAATTATAAATTATAAATATGCTGTTTATTCATATTAAAATTAATTATTTTTAATTATTTATTTTCATATATAAACTCTATAGCTAAAATTAAAATTATGATATAATCATAATACCAAAAATCTTAGTAAAAACATACTTTTTTTCATTATTAATCTTCCCTGAAGCTAAAGTTAAAAAACTCGTGAGGAAAAATTAATTTGTTAATTCTTATAAATACTTTACCTTAATTTTTAAATTAGTCCCCATATTTTAAATTTTGTAATCAAATCTTAGCAAATCCATCAATAAAAAGTTGCTCCTCAATGTATCCCAGAAAAAAAGTTACTCCTCAATCTTTGCTTTCATTTGTAATTAAGTCATCGTTTTGTCCACCTCACATAGCAAAGTAAAGGAAAAAGAAAAAAATCATTGTATAAAATCCAGGTCAATTTATCCGATTAAATTAGTAAATCATCAAACTAATTTTTTGATCAGCTCAATAAAATATTTTATTTATGATCAGTTTGATCATGATTCAATTTTGACTATTAATAATTAAATTAATACTTTAATCGATTCAATAATTTATCTGATGTTCAGTACTTAAAAAAATGATATATGTGTGTGTTTGTGTGGGATGGAAATACTAAGATCAAATAATTACTTTTTCAAAAACATAATTATATATGATTAAACAATTTATGTCGCTTATCATCGCAAGATACAAATCTAATATACACACACACAATAAAACAAAATCTTTTGTTATTGTTCACTTGTCTATGCCTAAATTTAGATATAGTGCATCATACAAGTTTAAAGTTGTTAGTCGAGAATAATTTTGTCGTTAATGATTACTAGTAATACAATAAGGTAACAACTAACAACCACCCTTAATAATATTTTCATCCTAAAAATATCAATATTTCAATAACTGCTCGGACAATCAAATGAAATAAGTGATATATAGATCAATCTGAATCTTGTGTGTGTGTGTGTGTATTTAGAATTAGAATCTCGTTTATCCTTTATATATTTTTTGCATTTGTATTCTCGTTAATATTCACCTCGAAATCAAGAATCTCATACTTGATTATCAAAAAAAGAATCTCATACGTTCAGATCACGTGACTAACTATATTATAATTAAGATTTAAATTAAATCAAATATTCAAATTTATATAAAGTATCTGATCGTCTAATACCTGCATTCTGTCACCTCTATTATTG
This sequence comes from Prosopis cineraria, assembly GCF_029017545.1. NCBI lineage: Eukaryota > Viridiplantae > Streptophyta > Magnoliopsida > Fabales > Fabaceae > Prosopis > Prosopis cineraria. Next base: position 30,011 of record NW_026556672.1, read on the forward strand.
AACAGAAATTTTTTGCTCTTTGAACCAGATATATTCTCCAAACTCGTGAGTTTTTCATCAAATTTGATCATCTTTCATTCCTGCATATTAGTTTAATTACTCTTCTTAATCACAATCGGAATGAGTTTTAGCTATGGTCTCAATGTATCATGTTTCTAATTATTGATTGAAATATTTATCTATGGTCTTTAATTTCTTCACCAAAGACTACTATATATTATTAATGTAGTTCCCAATTCCACAAAACCGATTTTTTTTTTTTTTCAATTCTGGCCACTCTGTTAGCTATATTTTGATCGGTTATAATCATATTACTTGTTAGATATAATATATATGAATTAGCACGGTTTTTGTGTGTCACATTGAACTTCTAGTTTTTTTCAAGGGTATACATGTTGTATATGATAGTGAAAGTTGACTAGTCAAGGATTGATTTGGCTTAACTAGATTTATCGAATTCGAATTCTTCAAAGAAATGCCTATAATTGCCAAATGTATTAATCTAGACCAAAAATTTGGGATACTATTTGAAGGTTATTGTTAACTTGTCGTGCTCCTTAATGCAGAGCTAAGACCTTTTGATTAGGAGTATAAAATTTCAAAACTGAAGGCAAGGGAAAAAAAAAGGTGCATTGCCATGTGATGGCCTTATTTTGTACATTTTTTTCATTAAAAAAAAACACCACCAAATATAGTGCAAGTAGTTCAAATTAACAAGAATATGAATGTAAAATGCTAAAACTTTTAAGTTGATAATTTTTCTCAAAATAAGGGCATGTATGACCCAAATAGAAATACTCAAATATATACTAGTTTTAATGAATATTTGTGATAGAAAGTTCGCGATTACTTAACTTAACTCCAAGATTCAAATCTTTCGCGAAACAAAAAATAGAAATCCTTAACCTCTTTTTCATGGTTATAAACTTATAATGCCAAAACTTAAGAAGGTTGTCTTTATTTTGATCCTTACTAAATTACCCCCTCGTGACTTTACAATGTCATTGACGGTTATATTGAATCTTTAAAATCCAATTTATTTAATTTTTTTATAGTGAAAGTTGGCATAGATTAATTATTATCTTTCTTGTTTCATTTTTTTTTTTCAGGAAAAAGATGTAAGAAGATGTTTGGTGACACTTCTCTACTTATTAGTTATTGTTAGGGCAACAGTAAATACAGATTACCTAAACCCCCATTTACCAATCCCAGCAAGAATCAACAAATTGTTGTCAAAAATGACATTATCAGAGAAAATTGGACAAATGGTCCAAATAGATAGATATGTAGCGTCACCTAAAGTCATAAAACAATATAAAATAGGTAGCGTTTTGAGCGGGGGAGGAAGCGTTCCGTCGCCAAAAGCGACACCACAAGAATGGGTGAGATGGTGAATGGGTTTCAAAAGGGTGCACTCTCAACAAGGCTGAAGATTCCTATACTTTATGGGATTGATGCTGTTCATGGACACAATAATGTTTATAAGGCCACTATTTTTCCTCACAATATTGGCCTTGGAGCTACCAGGTATATTGTTTTATTTTATTGTTGATGTGGATAATTTCGATGACTTTAATATCCAATACTTTCCTGATAAAAAATATAAAATATTTTTAATGAATCTCCACTTATTTTTAAATTAACACTGTTTTTTTTTTATTTATTCTTATTTAATAGGGTATTTCGTTCTAAAATATATATAAAGTGATTCATTAATTAGAGGCACTTAAAAAAAATAATGATTATATTTTAAAATACTAAAAATATTTATATTTTTTAAACATCCAACTCTTTAAAAAATAACTTATATTTTTTTAACGGAGGAAGTATTTAATTAAAAATTTAAAAATGTTACAGTATATGCATGATTTTGGAGTTTACGATTGTTAATAATTATGGATTAATTAACAGATCAAGCTCTCTCTTTTATGATTATCTTATTCTAAAAAATATATATATGCTGTAAATTGGAAAGAGCAGGATCTTGCATAAAGATTATGCATAAATAGTTTTTTTTTTTTTTTTTGTGTCTTCATTCAATTTGTTTTGTTGACAAATACTCATGCATCACATGGTTACTTCCTTTCCCTTTTTTTTTAAAAAAAAAAATGTGTGTTGGTATTAACAACATAATATATATTTTACCTTTAAGTCTTTGACTTAACAAATAATGTTTTAAAAAAATGCACGTTCCCTTAAATTTTCACATAAAAAAGAAATTAGATTATATGACAAAATTCTTAGGTTTGCCGTGTGAGTTTAACAATTATTTTTAACATTAATTTTTTCCTGCAATCATTTAACAAAAAAATGTTTTTATAATTAAAATAGATTTTAAAATTATTAAAAATATATACAATATATTTGAAGAAAATGAAGAAAAACATCTATATGTCTATATTATGTGATTATAAAATATATTTAGCCCACACTTGTTTTAAATCAAATTAAGATTAAGACAAGACATGCAAATTTTTATATATTAGTTTATAATAAATTTTATTATTAAATTATTATTATTATTATTCTAAAATTTACTTGTTCTAATGAAATTAGACAACTTCAGGTAAAAAAAATTGATTGAAATTGAATATTTGAATTCATAATTGCAGGGATCCTGATCTTGTGAAGAGAATTGGAAATGCAACCGCGCTCGAGGTGAGAGCTACAGGAATCAACTACGTTTTCGCGCCCTGCATTGCGGTAAGCGAATTCTATTGTTTCTATTCTCAAACTAAACAATCTTCGAATTTCTCTATGCTTTCGATTTCCTGATGATGATCTTCCATATACGGCGAGTTTGAGAAATTTTGATCCCAAAAGAGTTTCTCTTTTCTTTTTCACTTTGGTTGTTTCTTCGTTTCCTCGTAAAAAAAAAAAAAAAAAAAGGTTTGCAG
>NW_026556673.1:0-32905 GCF_029017545.1 Prosopis cineraria
AAAAGTTAGTTAATTATAATAATTATGTTTGAAAATAAAAAAAGTGGATTAAAATAACTTGTGTGTAAATCTACATAACTTTACATTCATTGTTTTTCATTATTATAAATTATGAAGATTATTTAGAAAATGATAATAAATATTATTAGAATGGGTTATTTTACTTATAAAAAAAATATAAATCAAAAGTGATAGTTGCTTTAAAAAATAATAAAAACAAATGGAGTAGCATAGTAACACAAGATAGCTAAAATAAGAATTTTTTGAAGTTTAACTTCGGGAAAACCCTACTAATTATAATACGCACGAAATCGATGATTGAATTTCTATAATACTTTGTTTTTTGGGACGGGGAGCTCCATAAAAAAAATCGAATTAACTTTTTTAACCATGTAATTGGGTTAAGCCTACTTTTCCCATCATACATTCCAGAAGATTCATGAATTCCTTTTGCTGCTCTCCTCATCCGCCCCGTTTCTCACCACGGAGAAAAGAACAGCCAGTGGGCGTGCCGATCACAAACGCTACTGTCATGGGCCCATACACGGCCGAACAAACCCCCCATTGGGCTGGCCTAGCAACTTCTTGACACCAAACTCCCCAACCACACATAGTCCGTGCAGCGCGAAGAACCTCGTGACCTCCCACGTGGGAGCCTCACGCGTGACATAGTAAAATATCAGCTCGTGCATCAACCCAGAGACCACAAAAGCCGCAACGATCCCGAGCATCGTGGCCCGTTGGGGGCCCAATATAGAGGCCCCAAAGGAGCTCGCCGGCTCGTACACGGCATCTCGCAGAACGTTCGTCCCATGAGATTCCACCGTCTTCCCCAGAAGTCTTGCAAAGATGTGGAGAGATACGGCTCATCGGACGGCATTTTCCAACTCCATTCCGACAACGGCTTTAGTAACGGAATTGCAGATTCCCGAAACGACGTCGACTAGAAGATACAACAAGCAGCAGTAGTTAGCGAGAAGGAGTTTCGGGTGGAGATTCTGTTTATGGTTGACAGTTGGCAAAGGAGAAGGAAGAGAAGGGTCTTGATGGGGAGATTGAGAGGCAATTTTGGGGTTTTCTTAGGGTTTGGGCCGGTCTTGATTGGGAGGCAAGAAATTAGGATGAAAATCGGGAGGGATCCTTGCAGGGGGTGAAGAGAGAGGGCCTGAATCGAAGGCGAAAAGGACGAGTTTTGAGGGTGAGAGCCATGTGATGAACAATGCGATGAGGCCTGTGAGGATAACAGAGGAAAGTTTCAGAGGGAGGAGGGTGAAGACGAAGAAGACTGGGGAAGAGAGAGGAACCTGAGCTTGCCTTTGGGAATTCTGGAAGCAATGAAGAAACAGTATGATAGAGAGAGGAAGACGGTGATATAGAGCTTGATCAGTTATGGGTTTTCTTCATGCATGCACTTTGGTCTGGACATTTCTTTTTCTTTCACTTTCTTTCCTCCCGCCCAACCTCTCTGCAACAACCGCACTATGAGGTTCTTTAATTTATCCTTGGAATGACTTCTCGCTCCTCTGCGCCGGTCCTGAATCGTACTCTCTACTCTCCAGATTTTGATGAGATAGTCCAAATTCTATACTACCAACAACAATTTGGAAGTTTAAAGTTAATTTAGTATTTTAAAATATAAAATAATTTAATAAAAATGTACTTTGTTCTTAATTGTAGCCATTCCTCTTGTTATTCACTCTCTTTAATCATCAAAGATTATGTTATAACCCAAATTTATTTTATAAATTAAAATTGAGGAAATACTATCTTAACCTCATTTACAAGATATTTTTTATAAGATTTAACATTCAAAATATAAAACACTTCAAATTTTTATTAATATTTTTAATTTTATTTTTTTAACTATTATATTCTTCTTATTTTTAATTTTTTATAAATATAATATTAAATGGGAGGTATTTTTTTTAAAATTAAAAAGTATAGTTAATGAGGGAATTTTCGTTCATTCTGGATCTGATTGGGTTTGTCAGCAGTCACGAAAACAAAGTGCAATTGCCACCGGATTTAGACAACTCCCGTGGTTCTGTACAGTGCCTGGGAAGTGCTTTCATAATAACCATCAGATCTATCTGATGGTTGGGAACAACAGTGTGTAAAATTGAAACCTCGAAGGCGATGAACGTCAATGTTCTTCACAGCTGCACAAAATCCACGGGAGGCGATCCGAATCACGTCGTCATGTCCTTTATATGATAATCAGAGATCCAACTGTTTTTTTTTATTCGAATTAACGGAATTTTCGCAAGAAGCTTGTGACGCCTACAAACGGTGTCGTTATATATTTGGCTTGAAGGAATTGCTTTTCCTTTTTTCTTTTTTTTTTTTTGATAAATAAGAAACAATCAAAACAAACAACAAATAAAAACTAAAACTCCTCCATGAATGAAGGAATAGAGTCACCAGCCACTACGTGAAGACCCATGGGAGAGATAAGGCACGTTTTGCTAAGAAATCAGCTTCTAAGTTGAACTCCCTTCCAATGCATCTCATATAACCTGCCAGTCTCTTTGAAGTATTTGTTGAATTTAGCAATAAGCTCTCGGTCTTCATGAAGGTCGTAATTATTGGCTCTTAACAGAGACAGTGCTTCATGACAATCACTATGGATTCTTACATGCTTGGTTTTGAAATTCCAAGCACGCTTTAAACCCATATAAAAGCCCATAATTCTAAACCGTCAGATTATCCCCCTTCTTTAAATGAAGCATGAAAGCTTCAATGATATTCCCTTTGGTATCTTTAACTAGACCTCCACAACCTTAGAATTAGTAGCAGCCGCAAAAGCCCCATCAACATAAACAAAGAGCTCATCAGTAGCTAAGATAGTCATATCCACCTGATTATTAGGACGAATGCCAGCAATAGATGTATTTTGTAAACGACAGTTAGCCACGTTCATGCAGTTAAGGATAACAGTAGCTTGTGCGATGACACTCATTGTAGTCGATCTTCTTCCCTCAAAAACTCTCTCATTCCTACGTTTCCATATTGCCCAACACAAAACAGCAAATAAATCACACCACTTGAAATTATTAACTGTTACCCTGAATCTTGAGATTCATCTTGCACCATTCACGTAAGTCTGTGGTAAAGAAAGCTCGTCTTTGAGAAGGGCGTAATAATTTCAATCCACACTTCCTTAGCTCAGGGCACTGTCTCATCACATGTAGAGTGTCTTCAAACTCCTCAGACAACAACTACACCACGGTTGAATATCCAAATGAACGGTCAAAGCGAGATTTATTAGTAAGGATACGATCATGACTCATGAGCCAAAGGAAGGATCACACACCGCTGAGGCACTCAAGCTTCCAAATCTTGGCCCACATCTGATCAGGGCAATCACAACTATCTATTAATGAATCATAAGCAGAACGAACTGTAAAAATACCATGCTTCTCAGGTTTCCATCTAACAACTTTCTCATTCGCTTGGTTGTGGTTATAAGTTCTAACTTTGCTTCAACTTTCTCCCAATTGTTTCTCAAACCTCTCCAGAACTGAGATCCGGGGAGAGTCCTATTCACTTGTGGAATTAGCTCCCTTCCACAGTTATATTTACTTCTAATAACTCTAGCCCATAAAGCCTCCTTGTTATGTATAAGGCCCATCCTGCTTTTATCATAAAGGCTTTATTCTGAAGATCTGCATGTCATAAACCTAGTCCACCATTTATTTTTGGTTTACACACTTCATCCCACGCTACAAGATGAATCTTTTTCTTTTCCCTTGTTGAGCCCCAGAGAAAACCTCGAGAACATTTATCAATCTCCTCACAAGTACTCACAGGTAGATGAGCAGTTTGCATACAATAAAGAGGAATAGTACTCAACACAGACTTTGTTAAGGAAGTGCTTTTCCTTCGCTCATCTCTTTATCACTCCCCCCCCATTTAAAAATATAAAATATTTTAATTAAATCTCACCTCTTAATAAAATAATTACTTATTTTTAAATTAAATTTATATTTTTATATTTACCTCTATCAAATACCGTACAATAAATATAAAGTTATTTATTAATAGGGACACTTTTTAGAAAAAGACAATGATTACACATCAAAAAATTAAAAATGTCCTATATTTATAAATATCTAATTCCTCAAAAATACCTTATTTTTTAATGGAAGGAGTAATTTATAAGATATTTTTTAAAAAAATTTGATATTTCAAAATATAAATATTTTTTATTGTAAATTTATGTGTGTTGAAAGAAGGCTCATATTACTTATGTAAGGTCTTCCTTACTTAACTATATTTATCTCCATAAAGATGGCAATTAAGGGATTAACCCTTAAAAGATTACCAAGGTTGTAAAATTATATAAAAGAGAAGAATTCTCAAATCATTTACAATGGGATCCCAAAGTTCAAATTTTTTTTAATATCTTACATACACTTAGAATGTTTAAATCAAAGTTTGAAAGTAATGCGGAAACTTGGACATTAAAAGGAGCCCAAAACAATGAATTTCAAAACTCAAAACAATATTTTTTGTGTAGAAAACAACTCATGCGCCGCAATTTAAGACACATACGCCGTGGCTCACTCACCTCTGTGCCATGTACCACAGCAAATTGCATGAACTTGACCGCTGTCATTTGATAACAGTGGAAGTGAAATTTCAACGCATCCCAAATCTTCATTCGACGTCCGATTGAGGTGGTTTCAGTGTCTATACGGAGCTTTTTCCTAACTCTAGCTAATAGTATAGTTTCGCATTCAAATTTATTTTCTACAAAAAGTTGAATATAAAAAACCATTTTTATCACTTTTTACGTAAAACACACAACTTTGGTGTCCCAACTTAACCAGAAGTGCCAAAAGCTTATACCAACTCTCCGACTACACTTAATGAACTCTAGCAGACCTATGCAACACATCAAACACAACCAAAAATACATATTTCTTAAAATCATCACTTAACCTTAAGTTTTACAAAGGCATAAGGGAGACAAAACTCATGTACAAAACCATCATTTTCATTTCAAATCATTTAAAATACATATGTTTTTACTTGCACAAGTTTTTTAGCTATACCATTGGTTTACAACTAAAACTCACTAACTTAAGATACAAAATACACAAGTTGTACACTATAGTAATGTAAACAGTACAAAATAATGACATGTGATCTAGTTAGCAATTATGCAACATTAATACACATAAAATGATAAAGCAAGGCATATAAAAAGGATTACTCTAAAAATCCTAAGTCTCAGTATGTTTTTTTCTTAACTCAAATCTAATGAACTATGTCTTGAAAATGTTAAGAATTGAGGGGTGAGTACAACCACTCAATAATTAAGTTTCACCTAATCTATATAGTTGCATATCAATTGTAAATATATGCAAATAGGTAAAAACACACCATCACAACATATGTGATAAACTTGGCTGCAGTTTATAATACTAACAACTATGTGACCGAGCTCAAATATACATATATCCATTTTAAATCACAATTCACAATACGGAGTCGTAATACTACCAATCATATGCCCCTAACACATGCCAGACCACAATACTGATAATCATGTGACCTGATTTATATGCATGATCGGATATTAATCTTATACCTTCTTGTTACCTCCGATATAAAACTGGTGGCTATCATGTAGTTACGTCCTTCATGAACTAACACAGTCTTTCAGTTATAAGGAGCTGCCCGGCCAGGGTTAACTCATTCATTTATGTAATTTGATTTCTCCTAATACTAATAACCATGGGGTGTCATACCTTAATCTAGCCTCCTCATGAATCGATGGAAGCTAGTTAGGTTCAAGTCTCTCATAGCACAAGTGAAACAATCTCGAATCAACCATGAGATGAGGGCTACCTTCTAATTCTAACAATCACTGCTCGTACCATGTGGATTTAACTATCTACTCCTCTTTCTAGGCGAACTCCCGGCAATGATCATGCAATGCATATTTGACACACCATGCAATTATGACAATTAATGTCATTTATACAATCATCTCATTACATCAAGCATATAAAATTATTTTTTCACCATTATATACTATATTTCTATAAACATATGCTCACATATTCTCAATCACCATCATTATTCATATGTATATGAACACATATAATATTTTCACAATGTCACATCATCAAATATGCCAAACTTGCATTAAGGGTTCAAAATAAAAATCATATCTCAAATCAATCCATTTTTAATCAATAACTAATAATATTTAACTATATAAAGTTAAGTTTTTCTCAATTATGTCAAACCTTTGAGAGGTCAAAGGTTTACCCCTCACACAAAACACTTTCAAAGCTTCACACAAGCTTGAATGGTGCTATAATGATTCATACTACAAACACAATACAAGGATATCATCATTATCCTATTTGTGAGTTTTTCAACATTAATCTCCACACATTCCATTCTTATAATCCATAAATTTGCTACTCATTCACACCCAATGGGTTTATTAGGTTCCATTAATGCACATTATTATTAATAGATCTTTAAACCACCATTAATAGATATCAAGCTCTCTCAACTATCTCATTTATGTTGATTTTTGAATATTAATAGCTCTACCCAACAAACTTTTGATAAAATCATCAAGGTAGGGTTTATCTATCATAAACAATTCCCATTATATCTATTTTATCTAATCAAACTGATAACTCCTATGCACTAAAATCAACTTTTCAATTCAAACCCTAACTTAAATCTCTATAAATGAAGGAGAGAATGAAGATAAGAGTATAGTTTACTTACCTTAGGTGTTTGGGAGCTGCAAATTATCATCAATGTGATTCAACGTGCCCTAGTAGAGCATTGGTCATGCTGTTCATGTTTTCTCCTTTCTCTTCTCTACTTTCTCACATAGAATGCAAACTGATTTATTAAATTTTTGGCCATGCATTGTAGCGCACGCTACCATTCGTAGTGGCACATGGCACAGAAAGGCCTGCTGCCTTTGAATTTTCCCTTATATGCTGCAGCAAATTGATCACACGCCGCGACATGTGGCACATAAGGTATTCCTTCACTTTTTCTTCCTCTTTCCATGCCTAAGTGGCCCGCCATTGATCCGAACCTACTTTTAGGGTTAAAATTACAATAAGTTACATTAATTAAGCCTCTTCTGGCTACACACCTCATTAACTCATTAATTATACTTGTTAGGTTAACTAATAATTTTCTTAGATGTTACAACTTAGATGAGGTAGCCTTAGTGTATGTATACTAAGATGCGAATTTAGACAAGTCAGATGAATCAAGATGAAGAATGTGTGTGTAAAATGTAATGTTTTTTGTGGACCAACTTGCAAGATGTAATGTTGGACTCTTTTACTAAAAATATTTTGCAAAATTGAAAAAAAACATTTCAAGTTACTAAATTCAATGTTCAAACCTTAAGAATTTTATAGTAACTTAAGAATTTTATAGTAATTAATGATGTTTTGTTTAAAACTCTAATCTTTTGAAATTTATAATGTCTATTGATGGATTTCTTATCCAGATTCACTTTGAGGTGTTTAATGGTGCATCCAAATTCATTGTTCTGATATTTAAAAACTCTGAAAGTTTTAATGGTGTTAAGTGGTGCCTAAAATTCACGTGCATCTATGGCCTATATAAAGCATATACTTAGGGAGTGTTCGGGGTACACTGCACCTGAACTTTCAAGCATCCTTCTTCCATCTCCTGAGCTCTTTCCTATGCATGTATTTTTGTTATCCTAACGCCTTGCTTGAGGAAAAGTTCGTTTAATCTAAAGGAGTTTTCACGTTCAACCTTTGTAGGAGAATAACTTTTATGGACAGTATTTTTAAACAAGACTCAAATTATATCATCCAACAAAATTTCCAACGTTTTGGATAAAAATAAGATTTTGTTAATGATATCTTTAATATTCTTTTATAAATATAATATTAAATGAAGAGTGTTATCGAAAGTTGTTTTGCCTTAAAAATAAACTTAAAAAATATATTTAATAAATTTTATTAATATATATATTTTTATTTAAAATTGTTTTATAAATTGGATCGGGAGCAAATGGAAACAATTGTCGTGACTCCCAGCGTCAGAGACAACAAAGGCATTAGATTTCTTCCGCAACAGCATGCGCTTTGGAATGCACACCATGGAAATCTGAACATTGTCATCTAGTGGAAGCTTTTCTACTCAGTTTATAAGGCCAGGAAATAAAAAAATACTCTCTCTGTTTTTATATATATATATATATATATATGTATATATATAAATTATATCACAGAGTTAATTAATTATAGTAATTATGTTAAAAAAATAAAATAAGTGGACTAAAATATATTATGTTAATTAACATAAACATATATTAATTATTTTTTATCAATGTAAATTATAAGAGATGATTTAGAAATTATGTAATAAATGTTTATTAGAATATATGATTTTGCTTCTTAAAAAATACAAGTAGAAACTGATCATTTCTTTAAAAGAAAAACGGAGGGAGTACTTGAATGTTCATCCAAGATAAAATTAAGATTATAAATAGTATTTAATAAATTTTATTAATATATAATTTTATAAAAAATATTTTATAAATTTGGGTTGAAAGAATAATTTGTGACGATTACTTTTGTCTTAAAATATAAATTTCAATAAATATTCTTTATCTAACATTTCATTTGTAAAAAATATTAAAAAGAGAGATAATATAATAATTAAGAATGGTAATATTAAAAAATCATTTACCATGGGGGCTGAGTTTAGTGGGACGGGTTAGTCTCTCACAACTTGACAAATCAAAATTTAAATTTTCACTAGGATAAATGATCACATTTAGTGCCCGATTGTATTTCAAACAAAATTGCTTTCAATAAAAAAATACTTTTGAGCAACTAAAAAAAGAAAGAAAAGAAAAGCATCTTCAAAGAGGTGCCCATATTTAGTATTCAACCATACTTCGAATAAAATTGCTAACAATATGATAATACTTTTGGGCAATTAGAATAAGAAGAAGAGCATCATTAATGAAATATTATTTTTGTTAAGATACCTTATAATTTAAGACATCAATTTTTTTTTTAAAATATCTTATAATTTAAAACTGAGATAATAATTGAGAATTTAAGTTAAGAAGTGATAGAAATAAATAAAAGAAAAGGAGAAGCTCCTCTCCCGGACAGCCTTGAGCCTATTTTAGTTATCTTTAGTCTTTGTGACTTTGCACAAATTAGTGAGAAATTAAATGCAGAATTTGTTATTAATTTTTTTCCCAAAAGATTGTATTTTTTTTATTATTACCTCTGTTAAATTTTAAGGCCGTTCCTTACATTTAATCGTAGACAAGGATAAATTAAGAGAAAAAAAAGTAATGCCCTAGATATTTTGGGACAGGACAACACCTACTGCTTTGAATTTTAATTTTGTTAAAACATTTATTATGTTAAAATTTCGATGAGACATGGATTATTTTAAAATCAAATTACAGTTTATTAATAAAAATAATTGGAAGCATTATTCAATAAATTTCATAACATATATGCATAACCTTAAACATGTACCAGAATCTCTAAAGAATTGGAATAGATGTTTCAACTTTCAAATTTCAATACTAGCTAGGGTTCTGGTCAATTTAGATATTTGTGATAAATTTGTTATAATTTTCAATTTTGATTAATTAGCTTAACCCTGCTTATACACTTTTTCTGTTTCTTTTTTTCTTTTTCCTTCTAAACTAATCTTTCTTTCTTTTTTATTCCCATTTCTTTATAATATTTCCACTGAAAAAGATTTACTTTTATTTATCTGTCATTTTAAAAAATTATTCATTAATGATTATATTTTCAATTACCGTACTTCTATCTTCACTGACTTCAGGGTTCTAAGTCAATAACCAAGAGGCATTTGGTTTAAGTAACCAAAGAGAATTGAACTGACTTATGATGAGGTTTCGAGTTCCAATTTTAAATAAGCAGTCGAGTTAAATAAATTAAATATATTAAAAGTATTCTTAAGATACTCATGAAATTGTTCGTTAGTAATAACAGCTCTACATAATGAGAATTTAGATTAATTTGGGCGCGAGGTGGTTATACAACCTCCAAATATTCAGTACACCGAACGATAGGATAAAAAAGAGAGTTTCAAGTTAGTATTAATAATTTCTAAAATAAAAGACATGTTAGGTGTGTTCAGTTTGTATTTATCCCGATTAACCTAGTATCGTCTCAATTATATTGGGACGGATTTTGTTTTGGCTCAAAAACAATTGAGACGGGCTTTTACAGGACGGGATAAGAAAGGGGTTCAGGATACGAGATTATCATTAGGATGTCCCGTCCCATCCCAAATATTATATATATTATTTATTATTTTAAAAATATAAATTAAATATATTAATTCATATTAATATAATTTATACTTATATTAATTATATCAATTATAATTTCAATACTTGCAATTCTTATATAAAACTAAAGTTTTTTATTTTGATAATTTTAATAATATAGAGTTAACAAGGTGATATCTTTATTTATAATATATTAATTATATTAATATAATTTATTATTATATCTATATAGTTAATAACTTTTATTTATATTATATTTCTTGTTTTATTTGCAAAAGAGTAATTAGCTTAGCACATCTCAACTAAAGTAGAAGAATAATAAATTGATGTTGTGATTGGCTTGCTTGTTATTACTGCTATTATAACCTAGAGATTACTTGTAATTACTATCATAATGTGTAGTTGTGATTAATATAATTCAATAATTGACTTTAAATTATTGTAATTTATGTACTTGTGTTATTTTAATTTTAAAATTAATAAATTATATGATTTAAAATTTTAATAAATGTTATTATGCAGATCTATCTTCGACATTGTCTGATTTATTGGGGCAGCGGGATGTCCTGATCTCTTTTCAATCCCATCTTTGATTCTTAACAAGACAAGACAACTTTTGAAATGAGATGGGACACGGGATAAAAATTTTTGTCTCGCTCTTTTTTTTGAGATGGGACATGAAACAGGAGTGTTTCGATCCTGTCCCATCCTGTGACACCCCTAAAGCATATTAGGAAAAGTAAAACAAACTATAATATATTAAATTATTAAATCTATGTTTTTAGTCAATAAAAAAATGATAACTAGACTCACCCGAAAAAAATAATATTGCAATAATTGTTCGTGAATCACATTGTTAACGTTCCACGAATCGTGAGTTCTTATCCAATATTTTGACTTTGATTATTACATTAACAGCTGATTATATATCATATTAGTTACTTTTTCGAGCAGCTTAACTATATTTTTAAGAGATTAAACCCTCCGGTTACGTTTGGCTCTTGAAAAAGGAGATAATGAAAAAGAATGAAATGATGAAGAATGGAAAAAAATGGAATGATCATAATTATAAATTTATTTAATATAATACTTAAGTATATGAAAATAGAGTTTATTTATATTATTTGTTTAAATATAAATTAAAGTATAAAGACCTTAATACCCTTACCATAACGAGGCAACAACCACTTTTTTCTTATCTCAATGCATTTGCCTTTTTTTTTTTTTTAATTTTCATTCAAAAGTTTTTTCAAAAATTTATACACATCTACATGCAGGCATGCATGCGCGCGCGCACACACACGCTCTACACACACACGCTCTACATGCAGGCATGCATGCGCGCGCACACATATATATATTAATGTGTTTCAAGAAAATTATTTTAAATTTAAATTTTACTTTGTAAAAGTACAAAATAAGAAAGATATATAAAGATGATACACAAGAAATTAAATTTAAATTTGACTAAATTCAAAAACTTCTTAACAAATATTTTTTATAAGATTAAAAATATTATAAAGAGGAAATAATAAATAAAATAAAAAATAAAAAGGTGGGTGTGATTAAAGATGCATTTTGATAAAAAACATGTTAGATTTAAGGTGGGCAATATGATTCTTTTTATTTTTCAAAGGCTTCTCCATTTTTAAAAATATGGTAATCCACGATCTTAGACAAAATCATTTCATGTCTCTTACAAGTAATCAAACATGGGTGACATATGAATGGAGACATGATTATCATTTCACAGCCCAAAATTCTTGTAACCAAACGGACCTTAAGAAATTAGTATACCAACCATGAAAAAAATAGTATACCATTTCCCTAAAATATATATATAATTTCCAACGCCTAAAATCGTAGCACTTTCTAGACAAGACGTCAATGCTATTGTAAGAACTTGGACTTCACAAAATCAACCATCACCCAATACTCCTCAATGGCTTTCCTATCCACACCATTTCTAACTAACTGAGGGAAAAACAACCACTCGCCGGTGACCGCCAAAAACAACACCGTCAGTGGCCCCGACACCACCTGGTGCAGACTCCATCCACGGCGACCTGCCGCCTTCTTCACCTCCACCTCGACGGCCGTGCACACGCCGTGCAACACAAAGAACCACGTGACCTCCCACGTGGGAGTCACTCGCGTGAGGTAATAATATATCAACTCATGCATCAAACCCGACACAACGAATGTGGCTAGCGTGGCTGGCAATGGGCCGTGCAGGCCCAATACGCTTGTAGATATTTGTCGTATAGGGTCGTATACGGTGGGCCGTAGAATACTGGTTACCATGAGGTTCCACCTACGACCCCAGAAGTCCTGAAGCGACGTGCTGAGATACGGCTCATTGAACTGCGGCTCGATCTGGAATCCAGCGGCTTGAGCAGGAGCCGCACAGAGACCCAGCACGAGCTCCAAGCCGAGGTACATGTGGGAGCAGTATAGGAACAAGATGAAATGCGGGTGCAGGTTATCTCTGTACCCGTAAGCGCGGATGATCGCAGCCAGGAGAAGCGGTTTTAAGAAGAGAATCGATTTCGAGACTCGCTTTTCTGGGTTGTTTGTATGGATCTGAGGTTTGATCTTGATTGGGAGAGATGAGATGAGAATGAAATGGACGATGTTTGGAGGGAGGGGGGAGAGAGGGCCTTGATCGAAGGAGAAAAGTAAGAGTTTGAAAGGGCAGAGCCAAACGAGGAAGAAGGTGGCGGGCCCACCGAGGTGGAAAGAATGGAGGTTTAAGGGAAGAAGAAGGAAGACGAAGAAGACTGGAACAAGAGAGAAAAGCCTGAAGAGACCTTTTGGTATGGTTGAAGATACGTAGTAGCAGTAGAAGAGGCATGAGATGGCTTTGATCCATACCTTGATGAAGTTCTGGATTTCATCTTCGTCCATTTTCTCTCTGTCCTCTTCAATGTTTCTTCAACGTATGTGCTTCGCTGGGTGGCTGTGGGTGGAGAGAATATTTAATGAATTAATGTGACGGGGGGTTTATTGGTTAGAAAATGGGACAGTTGATGATAATAAATGTAACGAGTTGTTCGTCATACCTTGATGAGAAAACGAAACTAATTTGAAATTTTATTTGATACAGGCTAATTTAGGAAGCTTATTTTGATTTGATAAATCTAAGAATTTAGAAAGTACTCTCTCTTTTTTATATATATATATATATATATTCATTTTGTCTAAAAATATAAAAGAATCTTTTAAATATTTAAATATTAAAAAATATAAGATATTTTTAAAATTTTGAAGCAAATAAGGTGCTTTTTTTTTCAAAAAGTATTCTTAATAAATAAATTATTTCATATTTATTTTAAATTTATATAATTTATTAAATAAAAATAAACGTAGAAAGATAATATTAGTTTGAAAATAACCAACTATCTTATTGAAAGGTGTGGTTTAGTTAAAAATATTTTACAAAAGAAGTATATATTTAAAGAGACAATCCTATAAATTTTGGCTAAAATTTGACAGTTATATATTATAAGATTTAAATATTGTTAGTTTTTTTATCCAAAAAAAAAAATTTAGTTCCATAGAGGATAATTGAACAAATTACTTCATAAATTTTAAATCTAGTAGTATCATAAATTTTAAATTTATTTATTGTACAAACTATTCTATTAATATTTAAAAACGGTGTAATTTGAATTTTATTGTTAATAAAAATTTACTTTGATAGGTAATTGACCATAAAATAATAGAAAAGTATATAAAAAATTACATAAAATAATAAAAAATTATAATGAAGGATCTACAAATTATAAACAAAGATCCAAAAAATTACAGAAGATGATTAAAAAAAATATTTTTTAATTAACTAATTATTAAAGTTGATTTTTATTAATGACGAGCAAATTACACCATTTTTAAAAATTAAAAAAATAATTTATATAATAAATAAATTTAATATTTATGGTGTTGCTCAACTTAAAATTATGAGATAATTTGCTCCTTTATTTCTTTTATAAATGAAGCGCCTCTCCCTTTGAGCATACAGTATAGCCAACCTTTAGTAGTCAATATACAGTGACGAAAGTAATAAAAAGCATAATTGATTTAGCCCAAACAATTTCATTTCAGAAATAGCAAGTACCAAGTTCAATTCTTAATATAAAAACAACAAATTTCCATAATTCAATTCCCAGTTTAAAATTCCCATAAATATACACTAATGCTGCCTAAGTGTATAACGCTGTTTACAAAATATGGCATTATTCACAAAGGATTAAAGGTTTTGTGCAATGGCCACATTTAGAACACATGCCAACAGTACACCTTATCTATATTAGACTATAACTTAATTTATTTGAACATCTCTGAATTCTTTACAATATATATACTCTCTGTAATAATATTGCAATGTAAATGATCATAACGAAATAAAGTTAATTAGTTAAATTAATCGTGTTCACGATTATAAAGTAATTTAATTACACGCTTTATCAAGGTTTGTAGTCTAGCTGTGAGTGGTAATATTCTTCTTCCCTTTTTTTTTTTTGGGGGGGGGGGGGGGATTCGAGTGATAATATTCTCTATATACACATCGACAAGTAGTGTTCACAATCTATGCTATTTAGTATTCGGTGGGCGTTTTTAAAAAACCACAATCTCTCATGTTTTTCAACGAAACCAATAGGCCTAAAAAACAATAAACCAAGTATTAAAACTCTCAAACAACAATTTTGGAACAAGATTATAACAACAATAGAATTGGAAAAGATATAATATTATGTTACTTAAAGAAGCATATATGATTAAATTAAACCAACGGTATGGTTAATTAATTTACAATGTAAGATACTCAGTTATTTTTAAGGAAATTTGATGGTTCGAATTTTATACATAAAAAAGTTATATATATTGAAAAAGTTGCTAACCTCAATAATCAATAATAGTAGTTAGTATAAAAAAATATAATCCCACTCACACAAAGTCTCACATCTAAAGCCACAGCAGTTTCAAAACTCAACACCAGTGTTGTTGTAATTTCGACTTTAAAAAATCTACCATTATTGAATACTCCTTATTGGCTTTCCTATCCACACCATTTCTCTTTAATTGAGGAAGAAACAACCACTCGCTTGTCGCCATCAAAAACACCACCATCGCCGGCCCCGACACTGCCCGGTGCAGCCTCCATCCACGGCGACCCGCCACCTTCTTCACCTCCCCCTCGACGGCCGTGCACACACCGTGCAACACAAAGAACCACGTGACCTCCCACGTGGGAGGCACCCGTGTAAGGTAATAATAGATCAACTTATGCATCAAACCCGAAACAATGAACGTGGCCAGCATAGCTGGCATTGGGCTGTAATATTGGCCCAAAATGTGCGAACATGAATGTCGTAATGGACTGTATATGGTGGGCCGTAGAATACTGGTTACCATGAGGTTCCACCTACGACCCTAGAAATCCTGAAGCGACGTGCTGAGATATGGCTCGTTGAACTGCGGCTCGATCTGGAAACCGAACATGGCTCGAGCTGGAGCGGCAAAGAGACCTAATAATAGCTCCAGGCCAAGGTACACGTGGCAGAAGTAGAGGAATAAGATGAAGTGCAGGTGGAGGTTATCTCTGTAGATGTAAGCGCGGACGATCGCAGCCAAGAGAAGCACTTTTACAAAGAGAATCGATTTTGAGATTCGGTTTTCTGGGTTGTTAGTAAGGATCTGAGTCTGAGATTGAATCTTGACGGGAAGAGAGGCGATGAGGATGAAATGAACGATGTTTGGAGGGAGAGGCGAGAGAGGGCCTTGAGTAAAGGAGAAAAGCAAGAGTTTGAAAGGGCAGAGCCAAATGAGGAAGAAGGTGGTGGGCCCACTGAGGTGTACAGAGCGGAGGGTTAAGGGAAGAAGGAGGAAGACGAAGAGGATCGGAACAAGAGAGAGAGAAGCCTGAAGAGATCTTTCGGTATTCTTGAAGATACGTAGTAACAATAGCAGAGGCATGAGATAGCTTTGATCCATATCTTGATGAAGTTCTGGATCTCATCACCGTCCATTCTCTCCGCTTCCATTTCAATCCCAGCGAGCTTGTTAAGTGTGTTTGTTTAGTGAGAATATTTAAGGTGATACGTGGGTTTGTTACTTTGTTTAGAGAAATGGAGATAATCCAATTGATTAATGACTCATGTTAGTAGATCAAGGCGATTGATAATAATAAAATATAACAAGTTGTTAGGCAAATCTTAAAGAGAAAATGAAACTTGGAAATTTTATATTAGAATGTAAAAGAATTGGAGAGAAACCAGCAAAGAAACTCAAAGACAGCAGGGAAAAACCTGATCTATTGATAGATATAGATATACCAACGAAGCTCTCCGCCGCCATGAAACCTAACAAACTCAAACATGGTCGTACAAGAAAATTGAAGTCATGAATGATGAAGGATGAGAGAAGAGAAAGCGGGTGAGATCTAACACAAGAGTTGTTTAAATTAAAGAAGGGAATCAGTGCATTGAGTTATATGGCGACCCTTGCCATTTCATGAGACCTTCATCTTCAAATCTTCGGCCGTTTGGTATGATTGAAAATTTTTTTACAAAATTAAAATTAAAATTGAAAACAAAATTAAAATCCAAATCAGATTATAAAAATATATTTGGTATATCAAAAAAATTAGATGAAATCCTTGCATTATTTTTGTTTGGTACTTAAGACATGGAAATGAAATTATACTTAAAAGACAAAAATATCTCAATATAAAAATTAAAACAAAACATAATAAAAGCTTAATTGTATTTCAATTTCCTTATGTATTTTACATGTTAATGCAATATAATATAGATGATAGATATTATATATAAGTAAAATATTTTACAAAAAATAGTATACATATATAAATTATATATAAGTATTATATATATAATACTATCTTATATATATATATATATATATAATAAACATTTTATATATATTGAGCAAAAATATCATACACTCCTTTATACTCCTTTTTTTCTTTTTTTTGCGGCCATATATTATTAGAAAAAACATGATATAAAATGGGTTGTGAATCTGGATGATTTACTTTGTTTAAGACTCTCACAATACAAGTTTTTTAATAATATTAGAGATAATTATTTAAATCACAAAATACAAACTAAAAAAAAGATTGAAGCTAGTAAACATAGACCACCTCTTCACATAATTAAAGGCGAACCAAACTATTATCTTTAGGTAGAACGTTTGACTCAATTTTTTTGTCATATCTTCCAATGCACATTTTACTTGCCATGGCAAAACCAAAAAATGAATTAAACTAGTAGATTTGAGTGCTTTACAATGCAGACTTTCTATATGTAAGGTAGTTACAATTACTTAATCAAAAAGGCTATTAACCATGATAAAGCTAAACAAATATATTCATTATGGTTTACAATGTAGACTTAGCTACACTATAATACCCAAAAGAAGTAGCATATATGATCTACACATAACATTTATGCATAAAGTATTTTGCGAACCATAGCTGCCTTAGCCTTATTTGGTAGGTTAGGAAATCCAGTAAGGATTTTATCATCACCTATCATTTTAAGATATGCACCAGCGTGCTCATTGTCAGTAAGATCTTCAACCTTCAACAACTTATCATATAGAGCCTTTCTTTGTGCATCTAACATTGCTTCTCGAGCCAACTTGTCTAAACAAGCTCTTAATTAGGAAAAGGAATCCTTGATGTCTTGGAAAGTAATATCTCTTTAAGTGCACAATCATAAGATCATCACGATCTTGGCTAGTTCTTTTCCTTTTCTTAGACTTAGAAGTGCCAACATTTGTGTTTTCTGATGGATGGTTAGAGAATGTAATTCATGGATCCATCTTTAGTCTAATATCTACAGTAACTTCATCAATATTAGCAGTTGTTGTATCAAACTCTGTATTAGCTTCAACCTCATGCACATCATAGTTTGAAAGTGACCCTTTTCCTATTGCCTTATCTTTTCCAAATATAGAGCATAGTGCATCAAAGAGAGGAAAAGGGTTTGTTCTTAAAATGAGTAGCTTTTTTATGGCTCTGTAGACACAAAATCATACAAAAATATCAAAAAGCAAATAAGCTTAAAAATTCAAGTCTGCATCAATATTTATTATCAGAATAAAAGTTGAAATAAAAAATATTTTTTAGTAAAGTTTTACCTTAATATACTCATCCCACACTTCCTTGTTTGCTGTGACATATTGTTTGTCAAGGTCCTAACCAAATCCATATGTGTTTGAACCATATAACATATAATATATGACCTATCAACTAGTTTTTAATGTCTTCAAACGAGATTGAATGTAAGGTACAAGTATTACCCCACATCCAAGTGACTTTTCCTCTATCATTTTTGCAACCTCTTTAAACCTGCAGACTTAAACTCATTGCCTACAACCAAGGTCCCGTCATCATGAAGTTGAAGCAAGGATTGCACAAGAAGGGAGTCTTCCTTAGGTGTCTAAACATGATGTGTTGACTTTATGGAATCGCCACCTGTCATAATCTTACTTAAACAACAAAAATCGTCACTAGTTTTAACATATCATAACATAATCAATTGTTGTAAAGATAAAATATCATACACCACAATATTGCAAAGAAGGCAAATATCACCTAATAAAATTGTTTATAATGTTGTCATTACATAAAACATACATCTACAAATTTTCAACTAGAATATAAGTCACATCTAGATTTATGTGTCTCTTCTAATGCTCACATACTACCCTTATGACTCATAAGTTCAACAAACATTTCATTTGCCAAGGTATCACAAAAGTTAGCCCATGCATTTGATGTCTCAATTGTTTGAATGGAAGATATCTTCATATAATTGGTATTGCCTTGAATGCTTCTATCTTTGCATCCAGTGGATCATCTCCTTATTGATGGATCAAATTATGAAGGAGATAACATGCTATGATAACTTGATTATGGACTTGAGCGGGGTAGAATGAAGGACTTCTAAGAATTGCCTATTGTAGTTTCAACATTCCAAAATAATGTTCAATAACATTACGCACAGATGAATGCCTCATGTTGAAGTACTCACGTAGAGTTAAAGGCTGCTGTCCATCTCTCTACTCACTTAAGTGGTATCGCTAACCTCAAAATGGGGCAAGAAATCTTTCACAATTTGCATGCCCCGCATCAACCAAGTAATATTAGCCTATAAGAATAAAAGAAATTAACTTTAAGTTTATTACTACATTGATCATTACTTAAAAATAAATTAACAAATTAACATTACCTTAAGGTACTTTCAAACCATTCCTATGAGTAATTGCATCTCGCAAAACTCTACTATCAGACGTTGAGCTTTCCTAACCCGTTAAAACATATATGAATTGTCCATCTAGAAAGCAAACTCCCAACACATTAGTGGTTATTTTCTCCTTTTGATTTCTATATCTTGCTTTGTCAGCCATAGGCACCTTCACTTTAATATGGGTACCATCAAGAGCACCTAAACAATACTAAAAATGAAAAATAATTAATTAAAAGAATAAATAAATAATATCATTAATATAAGTTGTGAATTAAGATATGAGATTACCTTAAACCACCTCCAATTTTCATCTATTAAATCCTTAGCATTAATCTCAGGTTTCTTTAGAAGCTCTTGATTCAATTTCATTATAGAGGTTAAGACCAAATTAAAATACCAACTTATAGTTTCACCAAACCTCCTCAAATAAAATCGTGTAACTTTATTTTTTAGATGATGTGCAAGGATATGTAAGAACATTGGCACTTGCTCATCGACTAGCATGTTTTTGATTGATTTTAAACCCCTTATAATGTCAAGCGTAAGACATAGCTTGTCGAATGTGGCTCTATTCATTCTAAGCTGGTTATAACAAGCAGTGTTACTTCTATACACCAAGTTCTATAAGTGGATTCTATTAGCATCAAAGTCTACTGTATATGGCATTTGACTAATACGTTCCTACGCAAGGCTATAATGGTATAGATGGCAAAAAAAGATTAATACATAGAGTGAAGAACCCGCATTCACCAAATCATCAAATTAACTATCACATCTCTCATTTTTAGATCTATAATTGTAAGTTACAAATTTTAAATATTAGGTTAAAAAATTCTAAAACATCCAATAAATATCACAAGGTAAGATCTACTTTAATATATAAAATTCTATTGGCAAAAAAAATGTATAAAATTCTAACGTAGAACCCATATTTAATAAAACTCTAGTAAATCATCTTTGACTGAAAAATCATGGAACTCTAGTAAATCATCTTAAACTAAACACACATTGTGTCATGCTGGCTTTGAACTAATTTTTAAGGTAATAATCTATAATGGATGAGAAGTGTTGTTGTTAGACTTCAATTTAATTTAAAAAATTGGGACTAGATCTGAGTATGAGAGAGCAAAAATCTCGTTTAGTATGCTTGCTGCACTCATTGAGTCGAGCAACTTAAGGCAACTAATTGATAGCATTTCATTAGTAGATCATTGTCATTCTCTCTAAACTCTAAACCCATATCATCAATTTTATGCAAACTTAAACTATGATGATTGTATGGCATTTCCTGATCTTTAACACAAAAACTAAAGCAGTGTCATTTTTACTTATTTTTTCTCATGTTTTGTTCTTGCCTATGCTTGCTATCAGGTATAATTTTCTGGACTTCTTAGTAGGGGTGTAATATTTGTCAAGGCATTGACATTAGTTTATAAAAGAGGAGGGTACCAAATGTAAGAGATTATAGAGCATATCAACTATCACATAATATAACTTCATGCTGGAGGGATTATGATTGAGCTCGAACCTTCTTGCACCGACAAGAAGAAGAAGAAGAAGTACCTTAACAAAGAAGAAGTAGCCACATCTAAAGACAGGAGAGACGGGAGAGGGATATAAAATCCAAGATGAAAAAGGATGGAGGAGGGAAGTCGATTATCATGCCTTGGTCATGAAATCCAAAATATCTATCTAGACCATCGTTTGTCATCCTTCTTGTTGTCAATCTTGCCATTTCTCTTGCGTCTTTGCTCATTGTGCCATGCCTAGTAGTCAATTTTGAGTGTGATAGGGTTATATGTCTTTAAGGTAAATTTATCTTTCTAAAATTTTTATGATGGTAAAAGTGTCTTAAAAGTTACAATTTTATGAAATTGCTCCTAATTCCATGACTTTAAACAAACAATTCAATTCAGCCTATTTTCATAAAATCAGGATTCATAGGAACTGTAATTCATATCTACCAAGCATTATTATTCAAATCCTTATCTCAATTTCATTTTCATCTTTAAAATTTCAACTACAAATCAAATACGACCTTAGACTTGTACCGGTTGAAGTTGGTCTATTTTTCTTGAAATTTAGCATCAAACTTTACATTATTCAAATAATAAATTTTAAATTATTTAAATTTTAACTGTGAGATTTTAAATTAAAATTTAAATCCAAATTTATGAATTCAGATGCTGTCAAATATTATCTGGCTTATATGAATTTCCAATGAAAATCAATTTAAAAAACGATCCACACCACCAGATGGAGAGATACTTTTCTAAAAGTTACTTCTAACATTTTTTTTCTCCTGAAACTTGATGATACGTTGGCGTTATTATGTTTTAATCAACATGGCCAAACCATAGAAAACAGTAATAATTGACGAAGAATTAAGGATCAAACCATACTAGGGCAATTAGTTATATTTTTATTTCTAAATTTGTAATTTATATGTTTATATATGCTTGGTAGGATGATTATTTTTATTCATTAATGAGATGAAATTATATATCTTAATTAGTCATGTAAGATTACATACATAACTCTTTGTCCTCTTGGCGATTATATATATTGGAAGTGCTTTTTTTTTTTTGGTAAGCTGATAGTGTTTATTAAATTTTAATCTGACAAATGAACTTTTTACAAACGTTAATTAAACCAAAAACACACTAATAGTTTAGGTTTTAAAATTGAAAGAGTAATTTTCATAAACTTATTATTCCAATGATATCCTATATATATAATTTTCTTCTACAATAAAACAGTCATGCAAAACGATTCGTTTTCTTATATAGATTCCACGAACTTCAACAAAAGGAAAATGTGGTTGTATTTTTTTTTTTTTTGGGTAGAAAAGAGGGCAGTGCCCAATTTATTGACCAACTACTCCTTCTAGTTATATATATAGGGTAGAGAGAAATTTTTTTTTAATTCTATTTATAAGTCATATTATTAATTTTTTATCATAGATTTTTTTTTACCCTTCATTAAATGTTAGAGAGAGAAAATACATCATTGAAGTGCGTATATTTAACAAGAATAAAATTAAAAATTTATTAAATTTTAAGATAGAATTAATAATTTTTAAAGTTTTTTTTATATTAATAAAAAGATTAAAGTAATTTATAAATAGAATCAGTAGAGGAAGAAAAAGGAGGGAAATGAAATCCCATAAAATTGTCAGGTACAAGGTTCCTCAGAGAGGAAGGGAGTGTTCTAAAAATAGCCAGAGGCATTGAAAGCCTCTTTTGCAAGACAATCAGCCACTTGATTCTGAGATCTTGGAATATGGCCCGTTTGAACAGACCAACAGGAGTTCAAGAGCTTAGAAGTGTCTAGTATAACTGGGCTGTGAATTGAGCTACGGAAATGAACAAGACTTTTACAATCAGTTTCCAGGATAATATCTTTCAAGGCCATTGTCTCCGATGCTCAATGCGGTTCTATTTTCTTGCCACCACAATAGAAGATAGACACGGATCCGAGTCTTCTCAAGCCACCTTGCTCTGCGTCTCTCATCCACTAAATTTGGTCCATTCAAATAATCAAAATCACATATATGCATATGTCGTATGGCGTTCAAAAATGCATGTCAACAATTCATTTTTAAATAGTAAAAAAAAAACATTTTGAAAGATCAATTTAAGGGTGAAAATATGTCAAACCTAGGTCAGATTTTAACGAAACAGGCTCAGTGTATTTATAGAAATATACTTAATTATAAATTTAAGCTTGACTTTTTTGTTAATTAGGCTAGGCCAGAATTTAAATACGATAAATTGTATGTCTTTGCAAGCGTGACAAAGTCTATTTAACATAAAAAAAAAAAAAAGCATGCAGAGTCATACAACCTCACTTGTTTAAATTTCAACATAGCCTGTTTAACAAAAAAGTTAAGCTTAAGCTTATATAAATAGGCAAGGCTTATTAGGCCAAACTCTAGCCTGACCTAATATACTTTCATTTCATCCCTACATGATATTTCAAAATTTATTTTTTTACTATTTAAAAATAAATTATTCGCATGCACTTTTTTTTAAACCATCTAATATGTAAATTGATGAGATTTTGATAATTTAAATGGACCAGATTTGGCCGCTGAGCGATGCTCAGGAAAGTGGCCGCTGAGAGGGTCGGGTTCTGTATAGACGCACAAGTGAACATGGATTAAGTATTAAGAATAGTCATCCTCATTCCTAAAATCATTTTCTACATTTATAAAGACTTGAACCTAATATTTCGTGTTTAAAGAGCCATAGTTTCTTTCATTAGTACTCATGCCTCTTATTTAAAGACGAAATATATTAATCTTAAATATTCTAGCTTAATAAAATATTAGTATTTAAAATAAAAAACAGTTTGGTTGAACTATTAAATCTTCAACCAATATTTATTTCTATTCAATGACTGATACAATTATTAAAAATTTGGTTAATTGGCTAACTGCGAAACTTACAACCACCTCTGCCCTACGGCACAAAGTATGCTTGCAATTCAAAGTCAACATTTGATAGCCGCAGCCACCGCTGGTGTAGTAAAATGATGTACTTGCCATCAGAAAACACAAGTCCTGTCCAATATCAAATTTAACAAAGGTCTCAACAATGATGATGATGTTGTAATCATAACAATATAAACAGCCAAGTGGAAAACACCTTACGCACAAGGCATTATTCTACTTGTCTCCAGGCATGTCCAATACTGTGGTATTTTGTATGAATAATATATGTTATGTGAAATAGATCCACCAAGTAAACAGCCAAATAAAAACTAGGATCCAGCTGATAAGGATAGATGCGTGTAGAGAAGATAAAAGTGAAATAGAGGAAAAAAGTACAGGGAGTCAAGATTTAGTATACCTGAAAAATTCCTACCTTTTCATCTTTTATTATCTTCCACCTCATGATGAAGTTGATCAAAAGAATATAGCACCGATGACTGCATGTTTGCTATTTCTACAAGCGTCTCTAGTGCTGCAAAGAATTTTGGTTGACAGAATAAATCAAATTTCCTAGCTATAGGAATTCACAGACGACTAAAAGCAAATATGCTGATAGAGTTGTGGGAAGTAAGATCTTAAGTTGTAATGTTCACCTCTCTCAAATGACAACTGGGCGGCTCGAAGCTTTGGAGAAATTAAAATCCCAAACGTTGACAGTGACTTGGATCGCTCCTTCTGAAACTTGAAAAGGCAGAAACAAGACCCATGGGCTAACTCAACAGACAATTCAGAGTTAAGTGAAGATAAATGTTGGAAGTATTTAATTGCTATTATTTATTAACCAAGTAAACACAAAACAGCAGTTATATCAGCAAGCCAAAGCGATATACTTCTAATGGATGTGCTAATTACAGAAAAACAAATATATGGCGTAGGAGTTCAGGAAGCAGTAACAGTTGCAGAATACTTACTTGATCATTGTCTGTAGGTCCGGACAAGTTCTTTGAAACAGTCACCTCAGCATTTTCTTCAGCTTAATAAATAAACGAGGAAATGAGAAACAGCTGGCATGGTTCTTAATTTCTTATAACATATAGCAGAAGAATCACCTTGTAAATTCAATTCAAGTTTACTCTGATGTGTGTGCTTCATTTCAAACATAACCCTAAAGA
This sequence comes from Prosopis cineraria, assembly GCF_029017545.1. Lineage (NCBI taxonomy): Eukaryota > Viridiplantae > Streptophyta > Magnoliopsida > Fabales > Fabaceae > Prosopis > Prosopis cineraria. The sequence goes on from NW_026556673.1 coordinate 25,207, forward strand.
ATATGTAAATTAAAGCATTCACTCTTCCTTATAAAAAGAAATATTAGCATTTGGGTCCGTCAGTGCACGAATCCTCCCCCTTATATTATTCAGGGTCTACAGAGAAAAGCAGAAAAGCATACCATTCAATCAATGCATAGGGAGAGAGTCTCCATACCAGATGATTGCATAATACTATCACTCTCGTGGAGATGCACATTGTTATCTTCTAATTGACTAGTTCCATTTTCAGAGGATACCCACTTGCGCAACATGAAGCATGGTTGCACTGCAATGGAGTCCACTGCAATATCTGAAACAAATGCTCCCTCAATTTCAATGCAGGGTAAACAAGTAGCAAAATAAAAGCTTTTCCATTGTGAAGAAGAATGAGAACAATTTTGCAGCCCAATGAGAATGACAAAATCACAGATTATTTTAGGGATTGTTGTAAGAGAGTTGGTAAACGGGAACTAGTACGATTCAGCAGTTACAAACATGCATGTCCTTTAAAATTAGCAGTCTTCACCATCATATTGGGTTATCTTCACTGTTGTAGCAGCTGAATGGAGTTTCATGTCCAATAAGGAACTACTGATGCGTAAGCCACCCATAGAGTGTCGAGCACTTGCTAAATCCAGCCATCCCTGTGATATTTTTAAGAGAGAGAAAGCATGATACGTCAACCGACAACCAAAAAAAGGACGTTATAAAATTTCTTAGTTGGCAACTTGAAAGGGTAAATGGAGATTCTATAGCTTTTCTAGGAGCGAGGGATGAAGAATTTATGTGATAAAACAATCAGAACTAAACAATCGACATTCCGTTATCATGTTACGATTGCCTAATCCTTTTAATATTTCCGTTCCTTGTCATCAGAGAGGATAAAATTTTTCAGATAATTTAATTCATTGTATATTATAAAACCAATTGACAGGTAACAAGTGGAGGAGAAAGAGGAGGGGAATGTTTATCAGAACCTTTCTACACAATTATACTGGTATCAAGGTTGCAGAACGTCTGTTCTGTCAGCCAACTTTTAAATCAGAATGAGCTTAATCAGCTCAAGAACTTTCACACTTGTTTGGAATTAAAGATTGCGACTTTGTCTTTGAGGCATGAACTCGACGAAAGATATTTATACAAGCTTTTCATCTTATTTGCAAAAAGCAACAGTTTGTGACTAGTTGCATGAATAATTTGATGCGTTCTGGGATTAATGCTTTTGCTTTCAAGTGCATACAAGAAACCATAGTTTAAATTACATTTTGTCGATTAACTGGTTGATGTACGGACGCTCCCACATTGTTTTTTGTTGTTATGGACTTATAGACCCACTTATCAAAGCCAGATACCTCTATGGAAGGGATTTACCCTAAAACAACCTAAAATCTTTTTCCTCTCTATCAGGAGCAACCTAATGAACAGAAACATCCTCATGCTCCCATCGTCTTAAAATAATGAATAACGTACTAATTCAGAGAACACCGAAACATTTAAAAGTCATAATTGAGGCATAAGAAGCTGTAACATGGTTGTGGCTGAGTGGTAAGAATCGATGTCTCTACCTGACGAAGTGTCGAAGACAATGCATCAAAGAGGGCAAGGTAGTTATGCATAGAATCCATGAATTGCAAGACAAGTTTCTCTTCCACTCCAGGCTGGAGTCGTGGTCGTCGCAGTTGCAGCTGTTGTGATTGTGCTCTATCTACTTCCGGCAGCTGCTTTCCTGTTTCTTTCTGAATCCGATCTTCTTCTTCCATGAGACTTCACCGGAAGTTTCTGATTGGGGCAGCTCGGATCTCTCAACAGCAGCTCTGTGCGACTGGAAAACCGGCTGGAATCCCCACAATTTCTATGCTTATCAGCTTCAGTGTGTTTGCATAAGAGAAAAAATCGATTTTCCCCCTCCAAAATCGATTTCTTCAGCAAATTACCCAACCAGTCAAAAAAGGACAAAAATCGCTTCTGACGTATTACGCGCGTTTTCCCGTAAACTGATGGAATAGCTTTTGCCAGAAGTTTATCAAAAAACGTTGGAGAAAATTACAAAAGAAAGCCCACGAAAAAATTACAAATAAAGCACATAATTTAATAAAAATAAAATTAAACTCTCATCTCTTCTCTTTTTTTCCCCCTTAATAAAATTCAAATTTTATCCTCAAAAAATTAATGTTTGATATTTAAGAATTAAATTATATAATAATTTATATAGTTAAAATTAATTCTGATTAAATTATTCAAATATTTTTAATTATGTTAAAATTAATTTTAGAAAAACAGTATTCAAATAGATTACATTATAACATAATTAATTATGATTAAAATATATCACTTAATTAATTATTTTCATAATCTATTATACTCAATTGAAATTCAAACGGACATTTAGGTTTGTATCAAAATTGGCAATGCACTCGGAGAGGAGAGCTTCGAACTTGGATTTGAACTTTGACTTTGGTGTTGCTAGTTTTTCAGGAAGTAAAAAAAAAAAAAGTTCTTTTCACTAACATCCCTAGTTGTTCTTTAAAATTTTAGAATTTGTGGTTTTTAAAGTCTCTCTGAAAATTATTTTAAATTATAACATCACTTGAATTTGACTTAATAAGTTTAAATATTAAACAATTTTTGTGTGTGTGTGTGTGTGTAAAGTTTTTTTTTAGGTTAAGGTATATTTTTTATTGTAAATTATTTTTGAGGAGTGTCCTAAATTATTTGTCATATTAATTTTGCCTTTAAAGCAATTAAAATATAAATATATTTTGTCCCTGATGTTAAATACCCCAACCTTAATCATTAAAAATGTTGATTGGGACTTAAGTTAGATAAAAAATGACACTTGTCATGCTAGTATATTTGAGTTAAGATACAATTTTACTTATAAATTATTCTTCAAGAATGACCTAATATCTTAAACTATTTGTATTGTAGCAATTTTAGCCCTTAAAATAATTAAAACGTGACACATTTATGAACATTAGACATTAAGAAATAACTTAATCAAATTCCTTTTCTACCCTTCTTTCAATCTAATTAAAATAAAAATAAATTTGGCTCATCTAAATTAATAATTTTAAGTCAGGGAGGGAGGATAACATTTTTTTCTATAAGAAAAACTATGAAGTACTAGTAGGAGAATGGGTAGGTGGGGCTAACTGTCAATAAAATGCAATTTTAGTTCTTAAAATAATTAAACGTAACATATTTTTGAACATTAAAAAATAAATTAGACAAATTTCTTTTTTGACCTTCTTTTAGTTTACTAAAAATAAAAATAAATTTGGCTCATCCGAACTAACAATTTTAAGGTGGGGAGGGAGGATAATATTTTTATATGAAAGAAAAGCTGTAAACTAATAGTGGGAGAATGGATAAGTGTGGCTAGGTGTGAATAGAATGTATAAAAAGGCAATAATTAAATACAATGAGAATGGCTAGTTAAGAGAAAGATCTCACCCAATAATGCACTCTCACTTCATTTCTATCTTATCTCTCTACAATTTATCATTAAAGCCTGCATGACCTTTTCTTTTCAAACATTCACAATTAAAAGTAGTATTTTAATAAAAATAAAGAAGAAAGGCATAAAATGAATTTGTTTGAATTATCTAACGATGTTAGAAAAAATGCTATGTTTTGATTTTGTTTTTTTGATAAAATTATTATGATGCAAATAGTTTAAGTCAATTGAATGTTTCTCAGAAAATAGTTTAGGAAAAAAATTTACCTTAATTTAAATTTATCTAACATGATGGGTGGACATTTTCAGTTAGACTTAGGTCCTAGTCAGCATTTTTAATGGTTAACATATATTTAATATTGGGGACAAATATGTTATATTTTAATTATTTTAAAAGTAAAATTATTACCATTAATAATTTAGAACATCGGGTGCTTCTCAAAAAAAAATTAAGCATAAAATATATTTTAATCCTTGTTTTTCCGAGAAGAAAAAGGTGCTCAAATATCATTTTCCCAATTTCTGAGGGTGGGCATTATCTCGGCATGGCTATTTTTCAAATTATGGCTCCATATCCTCCTAATCAACATGACAAGTCATGGGTCCATTATCCACATCATTCATTCTTTTAGATCTCTTAATTCATGTTAACCACGAAGGGAATGAGATTTTGCTTTTGCGGCCAATCCATTGAGGAATTAACCAACAAAGGTTAATTCAATTAATTAAATTTAATTTATATTCTATATGTTGTCTCAAATCTCATTGTCAATGTAAATATTTTATTGATAATACATTTTGTAAGCACTTCCTTAAGCATTTTTTAAATTTAAAAACATGTTCTAATCTTGATGAATCTGAAGACTCAATTTATTTAAATTTTTATCCAAACAAAAAGCAAAACAGATTGAGGGATTAAAATTAAACTTTTGAAACCGTAAGAATCAACTTTGCAACAATAAATACCATGAGGAGGGGCATACAAATTTTTTTTTTTTTTTATCCAAGTGTCTGCTTTACAATTGAAATAAATTATAGAAAGTAGAAACCGTAGACGTAGGTTGAATTTTATTAATTACGAAAATCCACATTTGTGTCATAAATACGTGTTAGGCCACCATGAAGCTGTTCCCATTGGTAAATAGCCAAATGATCATGGTCAATGGGTCATGGAAATCCACATTTAAAATCTTTTTTTTCTTTTGGCCTTCTGATTATGGTTTTAAAATCTCGTTGAAAAGACATGTTTTCTCTGTTCATGGGAAAAATCACAATTAATCTGATTTATTTCTTTTCATATCTAGGCAAATATAATTAAAGATCGCAAAATTTTGTTCAACCAAATTCATACTCATTTTCATTCGCGTGTCCAATCATTCCAGCAATTCCGGGGGCCTAGTAATACAACAAATAGCTTTGCATTGTTAATCTGCTAGCTTCACTTCAAAACAAAACGATTCCTTTTTCTAATTCAGTAATATGCTTTCACGGGCTAGCTAGCATCCAGTAAGCAAGCAATCTCTGACCATGAAAACCTAACAAGAGCAAACTATTGCAGGAAGACATAAAGAATAATTAAGTTGCTTGGTGACTCTCAAACAAAATAACCCATTTTTGTTTGTTAGCAAGTGATGGGCCAGATTAAGTTTTGTTTGTTTGCTTGCTTATGATTATGATCCCTCCTTTTAATTTTCAAGTAAACCCATCTCGTGAACCTCTCTACAGTCTGGCTTCACATGACACACCTAAAACAAAGAGAACTTTTGATGCTAAACTAAACTAAGGCAAAATGTTCCAACACAACACTAAGAATTCTCTATAAATTAACATTCAGACATGAGAACATTATCAGCTAGACCTAGCTAATTCACTGCTTCTGAGTTCTACCTGGTTAAGGAAAGTATGGGTCAGGCTAGTGGCAAAGCTTTGGTGAAGTGGCTGGTAGCAGCACTGCTCATTGCCTTGTTGGGTGGTGCCCAAGCTGTTGTGATATGTAACGTTGAAACATCTAGGCTGAACTTGTGCCGTGCAGCGATTACTGGGAGATACCCGCCACCGCCAACGAAGAGATGTTGTGCAATCATTAAGCAAGCCAATCTGCCTTGTCTTTGCAGTTACAAGTCTCTATTACCTGCAGCTGGGATCAACCCAAAAAATGCATTGGCCTTGCCCGCTAAATGTGGTCTGAAAACACCTCGTCGATGCTGAGGTATTCATCTCAACTTTGAATGAGTATTGATATATGAACAACTTTGGACTTGTATTTCAAGATTTGTTTTGGATTGGACACTTTAATAACTCATTATTCTTTCTTGTTGTAGCAAAGTGTAACAGTTCTTGAAGACCATAGACCATATCCCATTGCAGGCATACTCTTGGTTTGCTTTCATGTGATTCATTGACTTGGGAAAGGCTTTTGATTTAGCATTTTCTGCCTCTGAAATAAACAGCCAATGTATCCGTGCTCATTGCCTTCGTCTCACGTGTCTACAAGAAGTTGATGTATGAGCGTCTTATACATCTTGTATTGTATAATTTTACTCAGGAATTGACTGCAAAACAATTAAAAAGTTTCAGTACGCATTTCCTCATACATCTAACAAGAATACTAAAATATCTATTACCCCTCGTGCAATCTGTTGAACGTTTCTGTAGCCACTTTTAAGGGTAGATAATAATATGAATGCATCAAGTATCGACATCAAGCAAAGGTTATACATTGATAACGATTCAATTTAAGACATCAAGCAGAAATCACCCGCCTTGCTCATGAAATTAGGCCAATAAAACTAGTATATACATTTTCTACCAGCATTATTTCAAATGACGAATAAACTTCACAAATGATTGCTGCTACAAACTTGCTGCAAGAGCCAGGGCTAAGAATTCCTGTTATATACTCATATTTAAAAGTTAGCAGGTCAGAATCACTGGTAGAACTTCACTTGTATGAAACACTTAAGGCCAAGAATTCCTGTTATATTTAGAAGGAAGTTGGTCAGACTCACAAATACAACTTCACTTAAAATTCGGGGCAGCTATTAATCTTCAAAAATTGAACTGAAATATTTGAAACCCAAATTCTAAGGGCATCACAGAGACTGTGATTTTTACAATTTGCTTATCCAAAAACGTTGATTGATTACCTCAGGTTTAAGGGGTCCTCAAAGCCATCAACAAGCCTTCCCCAACGAGAATTTCTGAAAATAGAAACAAGGAGAGTGAGAGGGGGTTCAGAATTGGAAGGATTTTTTCCCCATAAGTATTTTCACCATCTCTGTACAAGAGATTTGGAGGCCAAGGTTTACAAACCATAACCTTCACTATTTCTCTCTAGTTTCTATAATCACTATTAATTATGTTTCAATCAAAACTTCTAAAAGATATACTCATTTTGATCTGAGCATCACTAACGGTAACTCTGTAAGGAAGTAATCATTCTCAGGAACATAATTGTCATAATTTCAACCCTCGTGATTCAAAGTAAACATTCGACAAAAATAGACATGAATCACCTGTCAGCTGCCTTAACCCAATAGTAAGCTCTGCAAGCATGCCAAGAATAGGGGCCAAAATAATCATGGACAATCCATTTAACATTTGGGTTAACTGCATTAGGTTCAAGATCAGTGCCAAGTTGCCAAGCTAACTGTCCTTTGACATTTCCACAGTTTAGCCTTCAGAGACAACTTTTAACCACTAGAAATGCCTCATAGCTTAAAGCATACTCCAACCAGCTTTCTTTCCTATTGAGCATCTCTCTATCATCATCCTTCCTGACATTTCTGCTTCTTCCCACTTACCAATAGAGCTATACATATTGGCCAGCGTTATATAGTATCCATCATTTACTGGATCCGAGTCAACAGCATATTGAGCTATCCTTATTCCCATCTCAATTTGATTGTGATTATTGCAAGCACTTAATATAGCACCCCAAACACCACCATCTGGAGAGATGGGCATGGACAGAACTAGAGCTTCTGCTTCTTGCAAGTTACTGACCTCCCTAGAAGATCTACCATACAAGTGTAGTGCTTCAGATTGGGTTTCATAGAGTAACTCTGCATCCTAGCGAACAGTGCTTTCCTTCTTTAACAAGCCCTGCATGGGCACATGCTGTGGAGAAGAGCAAAGGAAGGGAACTTCATTGGGCTTAACATTTGCTTCTTCCATTCTTTGAAATGATCCACAGCAGATTCTGCATATCCTTCACTCCATAACCTGAAATCATCACATTCCAGCAAACAGCATCCTTCT